>NC_034198.2:4554696-4854696 GCF_002021735.2 Oncorhynchus kisutch
ACAGATGAGCTCACATTCCCTGCAAACAATGATCAGCTAGAGGGAAATCAGATTTCCAACATTTTGATGTCATTTATATGTATATACACTATATATACAAAAGCATGTGGACTTCAAAAGTGGGTGGAATAAGCCATTTCAGCCACACCTGTTGCTGACAGGTGTATAAAATCGAGCACACAGCCATGCAATCTCCATAGACAAGCATTGGCAGTAGAATGGCCTTACTGAGTTCAGTGACCTTCAACGTGGCACCGTCATAGGATGCCACCTTTCCAACAAGTCAGTTCGTCAAATTTCTGCCCTGCTAGAGCTGCCCCGGTCAGCTGTAAGTGCTGTTATTGTGAAGTTGAAACTTCTAGGAGCAACAACGGCTCAGCATCGAAGTGGTGGCGCAGCACGTAAAAATTGTCTGTCGTCGGTTGCAACACTCACTAATGAGTTCCAAACTGCCTCTGGAAGCAACGTCAGCACAAGAACTGTTCGTTGGGAGGTTCATGAAATGGGTTTCCATGGTCGAGCAGCCGCACACAAACCTAAGATCACCATGCTCAATGCCAAGCGTCGGCTGGAGTGGTGTAAAGCTTTTGGACTCTATTGGACTCTGGAGCAGTGGAAATGGGTTCTCTGGAGTGATGAATCATGCTTCATCATCTGGCAGTCTGACAGACAAATCTGGGTTCAGGAAAATGCTACCTGCCCGAATGCATAGTGCCTACTGTAAAGTTTGCTGGAGGAAGAATAATGGTCTGAGGCTGATTTTCAAGGTTCGTCTAGGCCCCTTAGTTCTTGTGAAGGGAAATCTTAACGCTACAGCATACAATTACATTCTAGACAAAGTGCTTCCAACTTTGTGGCAACAGTTTGGGGAAGGCCCTTTCCCGTTCCTGTTTCAGCATGACAGCATGTACAAAGCGAGGTCCTCACAGAAATGGTTTGTCGAGATCGGTGTGGAAGATTTTGACTGGCATGCACAGAGCCCTGACCTCAACCCCATCAAACACCTTTGGGATGAATTGGAACGCCGACTGTGAGCCAGGACTAATCTCCCAACATCAATGCCTGACCTCACTAATGCTCACTAGTGACTGAGTGTAAGCAAGTCTCTGCAACAATGTTCCAACATCTAGTGCAAAAGCATTCCCAGTAGAGTGGAGGTTGTTATAGCAACAAAAGTGGGGCAACTCCATATTAATGCCCCTGATTTTGGAATGAGCTGTTTGACGAGCAGGTGTCTACATATTTTTGGTCATGTAGTGTAAAATATATGCAACACATTTTACACCAACAGGTTTCTGTGCCAAAGCACCACACAACCAATAAACAAAGCATACCGACTTCGGGCACTTCAATATCATGGTTTGAGTTTTCAACACCACAATAAGTAGACTATGTTCTCTTGTCAAATATAAAACACATCCCTCCCTACCTTGTTGGTTTACCCAGTATCGAGGGCTTGGCTTGGCCATCTCCGAATGTCATTAAAGTTTTTGGTGTTTTGAAACAGATATCTCCTTCCATTGTGACCGGGATTGCACAATAAAGTCAGGGGCTTATTTCCATTTTTGTCCCTATTTTGTACATAAATACAGTACCAGTCAAAGGTTTGGACACACTGACTCATTCAAGGGTTTTTCTTTATTTATACTGTTTTCTACATTGTAGAATAATAGTGAAGACATCAAAACTATGAAATAACACATATGGAATCATATAGTAACAAAAAGGTGTAAAACAAATCAAAACATATTTTATAATTCTTTGCCCCCCATGTGCAGTTGCAAACTGTAGTCTGGTGGTTTTATGACGGTTTTGGAGCAGTGGCTTCTTCCTTGCTGAGCAGCCTTTCAGGTTATGACAATATAGGACTCGTTTTACTGTGGCTATAGATACTTTTGTACCTGTTTCCTCCAGCATCTTCACAAGGTCCTTTGCTGTTGTTCTGGGATTGATTTGCACTTTTCGCACCAAAGTACGGTCATCTCTAGGAGACAGAATGCGTCTCCTTCCTGAGCGGTATGACGTCTGTGTGGTCTCATGGTGTTTATACTTGCATACTATTGTTTGTACAGATGAACGTGGGACCTTCAGGGGTTTGGAAATGGCTCCCAAGGATGAACCAGACTTGTGGAGGTCTATAATTTTTTCTGAGGTCTTTGCTGATTTCTTTTGATTTTCCCATGATGTCAATCAAAGAGGCACTGAGTTTGAAGGTAGGCCTTGAAATACATCCACAGGTACACCTCCAATTGACTCAAATTATGTAAATGATCAGAAGCTTCTAAAGCCATGACATAATTTTCTGGAATTTTCCAAGCTGTTTAAAGGCACAGTCAACTTAGTGTATGTAAACTTCTGACCCACTGGAATTGTGATACAGTGAATTATAAGTGAAATAATCTGTCTGTAAACAATTGTTGGAAAAATTACTTGTGTCATGCACAAAATAGATGTCTTAACCGACTTGCCAAAACTATAGTTTGTTAACAAGAAATTTGTTGAGTGGTTGAAAAACGAGTTTTAATGACTCCAACCTTAGTGTATGTAAACTTCCGACTTCAACTGTCGGCACCTGGGGACCATACTGTGTACAATCTTATATACAAGAGACACTTTAATCTGAGAGACTCTCTTCTCCACTTTGAGCCGTCTATGGCTTTCAAAGTGGGATTGGTTCAAAGTCGGCAGTAACGTAGCCCAGTAGTTAGAGTGTTGGACTAGCAACCGCAAGGTTGTAAGATCAAATCCCTGAGCGGACAAGGTGCAAAATCTGTTGTTCTGCCTCTGAAAAAGGAAGTTAACCCACTGTTCCTAGGCCACCAGTAAAAATAAGATTTTTTTTAACTGACTTGCCTAGTTAAATAAAGGTACATTTAAAAAAAAATATATGCGTAAGTGCTGAACGTTTAAGAATAATCCTGATGAATTCGTTCTGAGATGTCTGCAATGAATTTTGTATTATCTTGGGAGCACTATTGTACCAGGAGGAGCATGCATAGTCAAAGTGGCACTGAACAAGAGCCCCTGCCAATGAACCCTTTGCATTCTTATCCATATATTTGGAGGTTCTTGCCAGAACCCACATTTTATGGTTCACTTTGGAGAGAACCATCTGATAGGGGAGAGCATGGGACAAAAGTTTATCTAGCACACATCCAAGATCATTAACATAGTATTTTCCAAGACCAGTTGCCTTGGAATGGTCAAGTTCTTTATGCTTCTTCAGCACAGTTGACTCAGACACCTCTTCCAATGAAAAGGCACCTACTTGAATCCCCTGCTGTGAGTAAAACCACTCTCCGCATGGCGACCAGATTGACAAGGTAATTTGATAAGTAATGTATTAGCTATAGTTGTAAAATAGTTATTCAGACTGTCTGCAACCATGGTCTTGTCTGATGTAACCTTTGCTCCAATGTCCAAGCTAAGATTTGGTCTTTAATCTGTTTCTGTTACCTAACAGCTTCAGACACATCCATATTTTACTCAGATTGTTCCTATGTTCAACTATTTGGTCATTAAAATCTTAAAATCATCTTTCTTGACCTTCTGTATCATCCTGCTGACCTCATTTCGTAATTTCTTAAAGTTTATAAGTGTATAATATGCCCTGGATTGCCTGAACTGCAGAAAGCGCTCATTTCTACACTTCATTGCCTTTAAAATGTTACAGTTTATCCATGGTTCTGTACTTTGCTTAATTCAAAAAAAAACAACAACTCTGGAGCCTTCTTATCTACAGCATCATAAAACAATTATTTAAAATGGCCCCAGGCATTTCCCACCTCATTGCATTTCAATACAGCAGACCAGTCCAATTTGTTCAAACAATTAACAAAAATATCTGCACTATAATTCTTCATAGACCAATTTATTTATTGAGATACGACAATTCAAAACTGTTTTCTGAACCTTCCTACTACAGAAATCATGGTATGAGCCCATAGTGTAGAACCCCATTGTTTTCTATCCTTGATCTATCCGACACCAACACAAGGTTAGTGATGGTTTGGGTAGAAGGACAGACCCTGGTGGGAGCATTAATCAACTGGTATAAGGCAAACAGATTACAAAAATTCTTAAGAGCTTTAAATGCAGCATGGCCCTTTTTGAGCATATCTGTATTAAAATCACCAGTAACAATAACCTCTGATTGACCAAAATCTGCACAGTTGGAGCAAGTCTCCTCCAACAATTCATAACACTGGTCTGGCCTGGTGGTCTGTAACAGGTTACGACTATAATGGGTTTGCATTTTGGTAATAAAATGTCACACCACGCAGCTTCAATCTCGTCATGGCTTAAATCTGATCTATAGTTGAACCCAATATCTGATCTTACATAAATAGAAACTCCGCCGCCTTTTCGATTGCGGTCTCTTCTAATTACTGCATCATTTTCAACTTCAATCTCGAGTTGTTTATCGAACCATCTAACCTTGGTTTTCTAAAGCAAAGCACAACCACCTTACAGTTTCTGGAGAGTAGGCAAGTTTCCTTAATCTTGGGAAGAAGACTTCTAACGTTGAGATGAAGGATGTACAGTCCTCTCGTAGAAAACACACTTTCTAAAGTCAAGTTCTCCTCATGTTGACTTCATGCAGTCCAATCCGAGCAGTGAAGCTCCATCCAGGGTTCGCGCTGGCGTCAGACCAGGGGATTGCCTTTCCGATCCCCTGCCCCTGCCACTATCCCTGGGCCGCTCCACGTCCATTCGGCACCACTGAGACACCGTGTCTTTGTGAGACGCGGAGTAGGTGAACGGATGATCTCTGCATGTGTGGTTCTGCATGTGATGGTGTGGGGGTGATTTGCTGGTATCACTGTCTGAGATTATTTAGAATTCAAGGCACACTTAACCAGCATGGCTACCGCAGCATTCTGCAGCGATACACCATTCCATCTGGTTTGCGCTTAGTGGGACTATAATTTATTTTTCAACAGGACAATGACCTAAAACACTCCTCCAGGTTGTGTAAGGGCTATTTGACCAAGGAGGGTGATGGAGTGCTGCATCAGATGACCTGGCCTCCACAATCACCAAACTTCAACTCAATTGAAATGGTTTGTGCTCAGCATGTGTGGGAACTCCTTCAAGACTGTTGGAAAATCATTCCAGGTGAAGCTGGTTGAGAGACTGCCAAGAGTGTGCAAAGCTGTCATCAAGGCAATGGGTGTCTACTTGAAGAATATAACACATATAAATAACACATATGGAAATAACACATATGGAATCATGTAGTAACCAAAAAAGTGTGAAACAAAATCAAAATTTATTTTATATTTCAGATTCTTCAAAGTAACCACCCTTTGCCTTGATGACACAGAAAAAAGCTTAATAATAGCCACACCATAACAAACCTTCACAAACGTTTCTAAAGTTTGTTTCCCCACACAATATACTGTGATTGGGATGTCTCTTGCAGCAACTTTATTTTCATTGTGACTCTTGTCTAAAACTGAAAGATGTATAGTGTGAAGATTGATTGTTTGAAAGCTGATATCATAGGCTACTAAGGTTTGGCATGATAGTCCCCTAGAAGTAGAATGGCACCAACTCAATGTCTGTACCACTCACATAGTGTGTGTCCGAAGACCTCATTCACTCGATTCAAAGACCTCATACTTGGCATGGATCGCTAGCACTTTTGAAATGAAACAGCTAGTTTGTTCAGTGTCTGAATGATTTAGCGGCAAATTCATTGATTAATAAATTCATAGACCTCAGTGGAGGCTCCTCAGAGGAGGAAGGGGAGGATTGTCCTCCTCAGTGAATTTCATAAAAATAAAAATGGTTAAACATTAAAAAAGTGATCCTTTTTAGATAAATATATTTACATGTAACCAAATAATTGATTAAAACGGTTTTGCAATGAAGTTCTACAGTAGCCTGAACAGCAATCTGTAGGTTAGTACCATGGTGTAGCCGGAGGACAGCTAGAGTATTTCTCATCCTCCTCTGGGTACATTGACTTCAATACAAAACCTAGGAGGCTCATGGTTCTCATCCCCTTCCATAGACTTACAAAGTAATTATGACAACTTCCAGAGGATGTCCTCCAACCTATCAGAGCAGAGCAGAGCAGAGCAGCATGAACTGACATGTTGTCCACCCAATCAAAGGATCAGAGAGTGAATCTAGTACTTAAAGCAAAAGCTCCACCTAGCTAGCACTGCAGTGCAGAAAATGCGGTGAGTAGTTGACTCAAAGAGAGAGAAATACAATAGTTGAACAGTTTTAAACAAATTTATTTATTTAAAAAATGAAGGCGAAGAAAGAGAGGGAGCGAGAGAGAGAGAGTTAGCTATATATCGCAATATTTTTTGTTCACTTTCACTTAGCTAGATAATGCACCTAGCTAGTTTAGCCTACTCAAACACCTGGCTCAAAAACAGAGAGGGGTGCTATGTTAGCTAGCTGGCTATGGCAATCCAACACTGGAAATCTACCATGTCAAGGTAAGCTTTTGGTTTTATATATTTATTGCCACCAGGGCCTGCCTGTTTAACTGCTTGTTGACTGTACACTGCACTGCATGATTGTAGCGAGTTTACTAACGCATTAGTTCTAGTAGCTACAACAATGTAGGTAGGCTGTGTGTAGTGGTTATGATATGAAGGTTTGGCTTTTAATTTTTTTTTGCCTGGTCCCAGATAGCTGATGTAATGTGCACTGAAGTTCACATGCAAAAGGAAAGGCGAGAGGAGGAGAGCGTGTAGATTCAAGAAGGAATTCTACAAAGAGCAAAACGATCATGCTGTTTGTATGTGGCTGCTATGAAATTGAACTGTGTTTGTGTGTGGTCAGGGGTGTATTCATCTGATTCTGTATAAAAACTTTTCTTAAAAGGAAGCAAATTAAATGGGGATAAACATACCTGAATTTGTCCAATAGAAACTTTTGTTTGCAGCTGTTGGACTAATGATTACACCCTAGATCAGCTAGATGAAGGCAATAGTGTGCAAGGCGGTATTGAACGTGTCACTGTCTGTCATCTTGATTACTCACATTTTTCTACCAACCCTTGCACCTATGTTATAAACTTTCATTCATAGGCTAAGTTGTAGCGGTCTCATGATGGGTGTAGGGAAAATTTGAGTATCATGTAGTAGCCTAAACCTTTCAACGTTACATTAAGCTGGGTGAATGGAATGTGAATGACAGTCATCCAATATGCTGTAATAGAAATAAGGCCATGCTCATTAAAAACATGTTGTCCTCCCTCATTTTAAATGTCGCTGACCGCCACTGATAGACCTGTAGTACTGTCAAAATTATATTCCAGTGCAAGAAATCCAAATAATCCATTAAAAAAAAGTATGCTATTTTAACCTTGAAGCATTTTTAGGGGTATCCGATTTTATGTTTCGGTCTGTGTTTCCCTTCCCTTTATTACCTTGCGGGGTAGAGTAGAAGGCCCTAAGCATTCTCCCTCCAGGGTGCAATGGAAAATCCCATGCTGTCCTACAGAGTGTATTTCCCTTCCAGTGAGCTCATCTTGTTAGCCTAACCACAACACAGCCAGCCAGGCAGGAGAAAGCCACACTCCCTCAGGCATCAGGCATCAACTCTCCCAGCCATATTTTATTCAGTGTTTTACCACTAGGAGGGAGTGTTGAGTCAGTTAGGACCTACAGTATGTATGGGATGTACTGTATGGTAGATCAGAGTAAAGCAAAGTACAAGGAAAGGAGAAGAATACGGCGATGCGGATGATCTACATGTGGAACATAGTATCTAGCCCAAACATAATTGGGCCAACTTAACAGTGCATTTCATCACATCTTCGAACAAAGAAACATAAACAATAACTCTGTTTTTTTCTCTCCAGTTAATCTCAAGGCACTACATACTGGTAATGGTAGACATTAAGTTTTTCCAAAAGAGGAAGCCACTGGGGTCAAAATGTGTTATTTACCCAACAACCACCTGCATTTAAGTGTGTCGTTCCGCCAATTGAGCACATTGAGCACAGGACAATAGTAAGTGCCTATTAAGTGCCTATTATGTGCCAAATAAAGTAACAGGGTTGACCGTAACAGGGTTGACCGTAACAGGGTTGACGATTTCATTTTAAATAAGCCATAAATCCACTTATATGGAAGCTTGTTGTGTGCAACAGGGAGTGGCAATTGAATGGAAGCTTCACCAGAATTTTTAAAAAATGTGTTAAATCATTTCTAGCCTGTCTATTTATGGGTGACAGGGTTGACGACCCGTTCAGTTTTCCACTGCAAAAATAGTAGAACCAGCTCACCTGCTCTTACTCTCTGATTTAACTATTAGATGTTTCTTTGTATATATATTTTAAGGAATAGTTTCACCATATTAAAACGAGAGTTCAGTTGACATAACAGGGTCGACCTTAAAATGAGGGGAAGACGTAAATGATTCACGAATCACATCAACGAACGAATAATATTCAGGAATGAGTTTGTCAAAGCAACAACATAAATAGGGCTTTACAATGAGAAATGTAGAGACATTTTAAGATGAACTGGGTAAAAATCTTCCCAGTAGTGATAAAGACGGAGGGACATGTGAAAATGCTTCATCTTGGCACTTTAGCAAGCCTTTATTCATATAAAAAATCTGTTTTATTGAATTCACCATGTGGTCTTTAGTGAAGGGCACTTCATTTAATATAACATGCGTTTAAATGTCAATATTTGTGCACAATTTCAACTTTATATACCAAAGGGAGGCAAAGGGCCCTCTTTTGCTGGAACGACCCAGGTGTAAAGGCACTCAGGGGAATATAGAATGTCCCCACCTCCCCTCGTATCCCCTTACCCCCCATTGTAACTGAGTGACCCCATTGTTCCCTATGCGCCCAGCGCCCACAGAGATTAGAGGCATTGTCCCCTGACCAGTGACCAGTGGACTCACCAGGGGACTCACCTGTCTGTCACCATCCCAGGGACACAAAGCCACATCTCCTCTCTGTCAGTGGTGACGGCAACGGGGGGGGGGGGCACTTTCAAAGGAAGCCTGTTTGAACGGTCTGATGATCATTGTATGACCCAGTCTGGATTCACTGGTGTTGATGGTTGACATCATCACTTCTCTGATGAGCGACTGTGACTGTCACATAGATCCTAGTGGTTAGTAGTGTGGGACGGAAGAATAGGGCAACCTTTTGGCATAGCCATTTATAAGTATAAGTATTTTTTTATTTTTTTATTTATTTCACCTTTATTTAACCAGGCAGGCTAGTTGAGAACATGTTCTCATTTACATCTGCGACCCTGGCCAAGATAAAGCAAAGCAGTGTGACAAATACAGAGTTACACATGGGATAAACAAACGTACAGTCAATAACACAATAGAAAACATCTATATACAGTGTGTGCAAATGTAGTAAGATTAGGGAGGTAAGGCAATAAATAGGCCATAGTGGTGAAATCATTACAATTTAGCAATTAACACCGGAGTGATAGATGTGCAGAATATGAATGTTCAAGTAGTGATACTGGGCTGCAAAGGAGACGAAGAAAAACAAGTGTGACGGTGAAGGAGTCAAAAGATACTGATATTGCTTGACACACGTATGCTCATTTACCCATCTCGTCTACTAAACACATTTGAATTGAAGTCACTTTGATTCATGTCCATTCCTTGTTTTCTCTGAAGTCAGAACCCTCTGAAGTGGACAGTGAACACTTCCCGTAAACTTCTATCAGTCGTCTGCATCCTGCAGTGGTGACATGCCTTCTCCTACCATAAAGGCCCTTTGTTCCACCTGCAGGCTCTGGAGGCCAGGGGTCATCTACACCTGAGGCCAGTTCCCACAGACAAAGGTACTGTGTGTGTCATGGCACCAGGCCACCAGTTGACTGTCACGTACACCCAGCAGGCAGGTATGCAGAGTGGACAGAGGAACACAAAGAGAGGTCCACTCACACGCTGACACCTCAGCTGAATTCAGACTCCTATTGGCTGAATAATACCATAGAACTGTAGGACAAAGATGGTGGATAAATGAAGATGTCTTACTCAGGCCATTTACTATTTTAAAAAAGGCAGCGGCTACGGATACAGGGTTTTTGCGCCTCCAAAAACCTCTTTCTGAAAGCTAAGGATCCGGATCACGTTTTGCGCACGTGTTATTTCACGCACACGTTTGTTTTTTCTAACGTAGCTGCTGCTCACACTCCCCGTCCCTTCGCGGTTCTCTCTTTACTCACCCTTTTCGGCACCACCACAGTGTAGCTGCCTCATATTTCTGAACAGCTGCAATAAAAACCAGGCTCCGATGAACATTCCAAAACATAACCTATATATTATGAAGGCTCCAATCTGTTCTATATGTCTGTTGTAATGGATATGGCAGTTGCACAAGCAGGACTCAATCCCTACACTTTGGAGCATAAACAATCCGCGTTTTGTGTGATGATGTGTGGTCACTGTTATGGTCTGCTTACCACTGCGATAGCAGCTGGGTCTGGTCTGCTTAGTTCTTTGACTTTATATGAACCAGCAAAAAGGAGTGAGTGAGATGTCTTGCTTCCTCATCCGTCCATGTGTAGGATCCTGGAACAGCTTTTTAGCAACGTATGTGCAGCATGCAAAAAAAGTTGTGTTTTCATCATATAACAATAACTCATACTTTTGTTTACTATGAACTACAAGGTGGAATGACACCATTTTAAATGTAGGATAAATCAATAGATTCTCAGAAACACTGCAAAGGTACAGTGTCTCCACACTTTGAATTTCATGCAACAGTATTCAAATCCACTCATCTGTATTCTGCACTAAATGCATTCCCTGTATTTCTTCCAGCAGTTCCCAGCTAGTCAAGGCCGGCAGATGGGAACCTTTAAGTCCAGCGTCATGTTCCCGTGTGCGAGGAGACGTTGGCCCATGTAGGAGCAGAGAGAGTACTGGCCAGAAGCTGTTGTGCACAGGAGGTGTGTCTGTGTGTGCGTGTGTGTGCGTGCGTGCGTGCGCGCGTGTGCGTGTGTGTGTGCGTGCGTGTGTGAACGGGGGGCAGCTACCTGTCCAGACATGAGTGGAACAGGTGAGACCCACTGTCCCTGTTGCCTGACAAAGCTTGGAGCCAGAGTCGTTCCCCCACCCCCCTGGCTGCAACCTCCCCTTGGTCTCCCCATTCTGTCCCCCACCCATCCACCATACTCCCTGCCAACCCTCCTCCACCTGTCGGTACTGTCACCTGGGTTGGGAACTGGCTGGGTCCCTCCCTCTCTTCCTCCTACCTTCCCCAACCCCCAAACCTGGCTGAAGCTTGGCTGCAAGTGGATCTTCCAACAAAACAACAACCCCAAGCACACATCAAATTCCACAACGAAATTGTTAATTGACCACAAAACCAACATTTTGTAATGGTTATCTTAGTCTCAGTGAATTGAAGAGGGCAGTCCATACACAGACAGATATCCCTTTCAATGTGTTCTCCAATTTTGTAAAACATTTTAGAAAAAGGCTCAGTGCAGTTATGCTCACAAGGAAAGGTATTGAAAGGTACTAAAAACAGTGGGGGCAATAATTTTTACTTGTTAAACAAAATGTATTTCTCTATATATTGTATTAGTTTAAATGCCATATTTTGAATTGTATTGAGCATTCAATATAGCTCAGTATTTGTATTATTATTTGATAGTCTTTTTTGCTCATCTTTCTGAAGGGTGCCAATCATTTCGGTCATGACTGTATGAGTCACCAGTGTCCAGTATGGCGGTTATACCCGGCAGTGGGGATGTGATGATGATGGTGTGAGCCACTTCCCTGTTGTTTGGTCTAACTGACTGACTGACCATTGAAATGCAATGTGAATATGTTACTGTAAGTTACAGAATATGAGGCCATTTTGAACCACACATGCGCATACTTCTACACAATGGGATTTATGTGTGAAATATCACAGTTGCCACAGCCCAAAAACTTACCAGTGAACTCTGGCGTTGAACTGGGCTAGCCACCAAACTTACCATTGAACTCTGGCAATGAACTGGGCTAACCACCAAACTTACCAGTGAACTCTGGCGTTGAACTAGGCTAGCCACCAAACGTACCAGTGAACTCTGGCGTTGAACTGGGCAAACCACCAAACGTACCAGTGAACTCTGGCGATGAACTGGGCTAACCACCAAACTTACCAGTGAACTCTGGCGTTGAACTGGTCTAACCACCAAACGTACCAGTGAACTCTGAAGTTGAACTAGGCTAACCACCAAACGTACCAGTGAACTCTGGCGTTGAACTGGGCTAGCCACCAAACTTACCAGTGAACTCTGGCGTTGAACTGAGCTAGCCACCAAACGTACCAGGGAACTCTGGCGTTGAACTGGGCTAGCCACCAAATGTACCAGTGAACTCTGGCGTTGAACTGGGCTAGCCACCAAACGTACCAGTGAACTCTGGCGTTGAACTGGGCTTGCCACCAAACGTACCAGTGAACTCTGGCGTTGAACTGGGCTAACCACCAAACGTACCAGTGAACTCTGGCGTTGAACTAGGCTAACCACCAAACTTACCAGTGAACTCTGGCGTTGAACTGGGCTAACCACCAAACTTACCAGTGAACTCTGGCATTGAACTGGGCTAGCCACCAAACTTACCAGTGAACTCTGGCGTTGAACTGGGCTAGCCACCAAACTTACCAGTGAACTCTGGCGTTGAACTGGGCTAACCACCAAACTTACCAGTGAACTCTGGCGTTGAACTGGGCTAACCACCAAACTTACCAGTGACCTCTGGCGTTGTACTGGGCTAGCCACCAAACTTACCAGTGAACTCTGGCGTTGAACTGGGCTAGCCACCAAACTTACCAGTGAACTCTGGCGTTGAACTGGGCTAGCCACCAAACTTACCAGTGAACTCTGGCGTTGAACTGGGCTAACCACCAAACTTACCAGTGAACTCTGGCGTTGAAATGGGCTAGCCACCAAACTTACCAGTGAACTCTGGCTTGAACTGGGCTAGCCACCAAACTTACCAGTGAACTCTGGCGTTGAACTGGGCTAGCCACCAAACTTACCAGTGAACTCTGGCGTTGAACTGGGCTAGCCACCAAACGTACCAGTGAACTCTGGCGTTGAACTAGGCTAGCCACCAAACGTACCAGTGAACTCTGGCGTTGAACTGGGCTAGCCACCAAACTTACCAGTGAACTCTGGCGTTGAACTGGGCTAGCCACCAAACTTACCAGTGAACTCTGGCATTGAACTGGACTAACCACCAAACTTACCAGTGAACTCTGGTGTTGAACTGGGCTAGCCACCAAACTTACCAGTGAACTCTGGCGTTGAACTGGGCTAACCACCAAACTTACCAGTGAACTCTGGCGTTGAACTGGGCTAGCCACCAAACTTACCAGTGAACTCTGGCGTTGAACTGGACTAGCCACCAAACTTACCAGTGAACTCTGGCGATGAACTGGGCTAGCCACCAAACTTATCAGTGAACTCTGGCATTGAACTGGGCTAACCACCAAACTTACCAGTGAACTCTGGCGTTGAACTGGGCTAACCACCAAACTTACCAGTGAACTCTGGCGTTGAACTGGGCTAGCCACCAAACTTACCAGTGAACTCTGGCGTTGAACTGGGCTAGCCACCAAACGTACCAGTGAACTCTGGCGTTGAACTAGGCTAGCCACCAAACGTACCAGTGAACTCTGGCGTTGAACTGGGCTAGCCACCAAACTTACCAGTGAACTCTGGCGTTGAACTGGGCTAGCCACCAAACTTACCAGTGAACTCTGGCATTGTCTGGGCTAACCACCTAACTTACCAGTGAACTCTGGCGTTGAACTGGGCTAACCACCAAACTTACCAGTCAACTCTGGCGTTGAACTGGGCTAGCCACCAAACTTACCAGTGAACTCTGGCGTTGAACTGGGCTAGCCACCAAACTTACCAGTGAACTCTGAAGCTGAACTGGGCTAACCACCAAACGTACCAGTGAACTCTGGCGTTGAACTGGGCTAGCCACCAAACTTACCAGTGAACTCTGGCGTTGAAATGGGCTAGCCACCAAACGTACCAGTGAACTCTGGCGTTGAACTGGGCTAGCCACCAAACTTACCAGTGAACTCTGGCGTTGAACTGGGCTAGCCACCAAACGTACCAGTGAACTCTGGCGTTGAACTAGGCTAGCCACCAAACGTACCAGTGAACTCTGGCGTTGAACTGGGCTAGCCACCAAACTTACCAGTGAACTCTGGCGTTGAACTGGGCTAGCCACCAAACTTACCAGTGAACTCTGGCATTGAACTGGGCTAACCACCAAACTTACCAGTGAACTCTGGTGTTGAACTGGGCTAGCCACCAAACTTACCAGTGAACTCTGGCGATGAACTGGGCTAGCCACCAAACTTATCAGTGAACTCTGGCATTGAACTGGGCTAACCACCAAACTTACCAGTGAACTCTGGCGTTGAACTGGGCTAACCACCAAACTTACCAGTGAACTCTGGCGTTGAACTGGGCTAGCCACCAAACTTACCAGTGAACTCTGGCGTTGAACTGGGCTAGCCACCAAACTTACCAGTGAACTCTGGCGCTGAACTGGGCTAACCACCAAACTTACCAGTCAACTCTGGCGTTGAACTGGGCTAGCCACCAAACTTACCAGTGAACTCTGGCGTTGAACTGGGCTAGCCACCAAACGTACCAGTGAACTCTGGCGTTGAACTAGGCTAGCCACCAAACGTACCAGTGAACTCTGGCGTTGAACTGGGCTAGCCACCAAACTTACCAGTGAACTCTGGCGTTGAACTGGGCTAGCCACCAAACTTACCAGTGAACTCTGGCATTGAACTGGGCTAACCACCAAACTTACCAGTGAACTCTGGTGTTGAACTGGGCTAGCCACCAAACTTACCAGTGAACTCTGGCGTTGAACTGGGCTAACCACCAAACTTACCAGTGAACTCTGGCGTTGAACTGGGCTAGCCACCAAACTTACCAGTGAACTCTGGCGTTGAACTGGACTAGCCACCAAACTTACCAGTGAACTCTGGCGATGAACTGGGCTAGCCACCAAACTTATCAGTGAACTCTGGCATTGAACTGGGCTAACCACCAAACTTACCAGTGAACTCTGGCGTTGAACTGGGCTAACCACCAAACTTACCAGTGAACTCTGGCGTTGAACTGGGCTAGCCACCAAACTTACCAGTGAACTCTGGCGTTGAACTGGGCTAGCCACCAAACGTACCAGTGAACTCTGGCGTTGAACTAGGCTAGCCACCAAACGTACCAGTGAACTCTGGCGTTGAACTGGGCTAGCCACCAAACTTACCAGTGAACTCTGGCGTTGAACTGGGCTAGCCACCAAACTTACCAGTGAACTCTGGCATTGTCTGGGCTAACCACCTAACTTACCAGTGAACTCTGGCGTTGAACTGGGCTAACCACCAAACTTACCAGTCAACTCTGGCGTTGAACTGGGCTAGCCACCAAACTTACCAGTGAACTCTGGCGTTGAACTGGGCTAGCCACCAAACTTACCAGTGAACTCTGAAGCTGAACTGGGCTAACCACCAAACGTACCAGTGAACTCTGGCGTTGAACTGGGCTAGCCACCAAACTTACCAGTGAACTCTGGCGTTGAAATGGGCTAGCCACCAAACGTACCAGTGAACTCTGGCGTTGAACTGGGCTAGCCACCAAACTTACCAGTGAACTCTGGCGTTGAACTGGGCTAGCCACCAAACTTACCAGTGAACTCTGGCGTTGAACTAGGCTAGCCACCAAACGTACCAGTGAACTCTGGCGTTGAACTGGGCTAGCCACCAAACTTACCAGTGAACTCTGGCGTTGAACTGGGCTAGCCACCAAACTTACCAGTGAACTCTGGCATTGAACTGGGCTAACACCAAACTTACCAAGTGAACTCTGGTGTTGAACTGGGCTAGCCACCAAACTTACCAGTGAACTCTGGCGATGAACTGGGCTAGCCACCAAACTTATCAGTGAACTCTGGCATTGGAACTGGGCTAACCACCAAACTTACCAGTGAACTCTGGCGTTGAACTGGGCTAACCACCAACTTACCAGTGAACTCTGGCGTTGAACTGGGCTAGCCACCAAACTTAACCAGTGAACTCTGGCGTTGAACTGGGCTAGCCACCAAACTTACCAGTGAACTCTGGCGCTGAACTGGGCTAACCACCAAACTTACCAGTCAACTCTGGCGTTGAACTGGGCTAGCCACCAAACTTACCAGTGAACTCTGGCGTTGAACTGGGCTAGCCACCAAACTTACCAGTGAACTCTGAAGCTGAACTGGGCTAACCACCAAACGTACCAGTGAACTCTGGCGTTGAACTGGGCTAGCCACCAAACTTACCAGTGAACTCTGGCGTTGAACTGGGCTAGCCACCACAACGTACCAGTGAACTCTGGCGTTGAACTGGGCTAGCCACCCAAACTTACCTAGTGAACTCTGGCCGTTGAACTGGGCTAACCACCAAACTTACCAGTGAACGTCTGGCGTTGTACTGGGCTAGCCACAACTAACATTGAACTCTGAGTGCATGAACTGGCTAGACACCAACTACAGGAAACTCTGGCGTTGAACGAGGCTAGCCACCAACTACCAGTGACTCTGGCATTGAACTGGGCTAACCACCAAACTTACCAGTGAAACTCTGGCATTGAACTGGGCTAGCCACCAAACTTACTCAGTGAACTCTGGCAGGTGAACTTGCTAGCCAGCAAACTTACCAGTGAACCTCTGCGTTGACTGGGCTTAACCACAATCTTACCAGTGCAACTCTGGCGTTGAACTGGGCTATAGCCAACAAACTTACCAGTGAACTCTGGCGTTGTACTGGGCTAGCCACCAAACTTACCAGTGAACTCTGGCGTTGAACTGGGCTAGCCACCAAACTTACCAGTGAACTCTGGCGTTGAACTGGGGCTAGCCACCAAACTTACTAGTGAAACTCTGGCGTTGAACTGGGCTAACCACCAAACTTACCAGTGAACTCTGGCGTTGAACTGGGCTAGCCACCAAACTTACCAGTGAACTCTGGCGTTGAACTGGGCTAGCCACCAAACTTACCAGTGAACTCTGGCGTTGAACTGGGCTAACCACCAAACTTACCAGTGAACTCTGGCGTTGAACTGGGCTAGCCACCAAACTTACCAGTGAACTCTGGCGTTGAACTGGGCTAACCACCAAACTTACCAGTGAACTCTGGCGTTGAACTGGGCTAGCCACCAAACTTACCAGTGAACTCTGGCGTTGAACTGGGCTAACCACCAAACTTACCAGTGAACTCTGGCGTTGAACTGGGCTAACCACCAAACTTACCAGTGAACTCTGGCGTTGAACTGGGCTAACCACCAAACTTACCAGTGAACTCTGGCGTTGAACTGGGCTAGCCACCAAACTTACCAGTGAACTCTGGCGTTGAACTGGGCTAGCCACCAAACTTACCAGTGAACTCTGGCGTTGAACTGGGCTAACCACCAAACTTACCAGTGAACTCTGGCGTTGAACTGGGCTAACCACCAAACTTACCAGTGAACTCTGGCGTTGACTGGGCTAGCCACCAAACTTACCAGTGAACTCTGGCGTTGAACTGGGCTAACCACCAAACGTACCAGTGAACTCTGGCGTTGAACTGGGCTAAGCCACCAAACTTACCAGTGAACTCTGGCGTTGAACTGGGCTAACCACCAAACTTACCAGTGAACTCTGGCAGTTGAACTGGGCTAACCACCAAACTTACCAGTGAACTCTGGCGTTGAACTTGGGCTAGCCACCAAACTTACCAGTGAACTCTGGCGGTTAACTGGGCTACCACCAAACTTAATAGTGAACTCTGTGCTTGAACTGGGCTAGCCACCAACGTACCAGTGAACTCTGGCGTTGAACTGGGCTAGCCACCAAACTTTACCAGTGAACTCTGGCGTTGAACTGGGCTATCCACCAAACTTACCAGTGAACTTCTGGCGTTTGAACTGGCTAGCCACCAAACTTACCAGTTGAACTCTGGCGTTTGAAGCTGGGCTAGCCACCAAACTTACCAGTGAACTCTGGCGTTGAACTGGGCTAGCCACCAAACTTACCAGTGAACTCTGGCGTTGAACTGGGCTAACCACCAAACTTACCAGTGAACTCTGGCGTTGAACTGGGCTAGCCACCAAACTTACCAGTGAACTCTGGCGTTGAACTGGGCTAGCCACCAAACTTACCAGTGAACTCTGGCGTTGAACTGGGCTAACCACCAAACTTACCAGTGAACTCTGGCGTTGAACTGGGCTAGCCACCAAACTTACCAGTGAACTCTGGCGTTGAACTGGGCTAGCCACCAAACTTACCAGTGAACTCTGGCGTTGAACTGGGCTAGCCACCAAACTTACCAGTGAACTCTGGCGTTGAACTGGGCTAGCCACCAAACTTACCAGTGAACTCTGGCGTTGAACTGGGCTAACCACCAAACTTACCAGTGAACTCTGGCGTTGAACTGGGCTAGCCACCAAACTTACCAGTGAACTCTGGCGTTGAACTGGGCTAGCCACCAAACTTACCAGTGAACTCTGGCGTTGAACTGGGCTAGCCACCAAACTTACCAGTGAACTCTGGCGTTGAACTGGGCTAGCCACCAAACTACCAGTGAACTCTGCGTTGAACTGGGCTAGCCACCAAACTTACCAGTGAACTCTGGCGTTGAACTGGGCTAACCACCAAACTTACAGTGAACTCTGGCGTTGAACTGGCTAAGCCACCAAACTTACCAGTGAACTTGGTGTTGAACTGGCTAGCCACCAAACTTACCAGTGAACTTCTGCGTTGAACTGGGCTAGCCACCCAAACGTACCAGTGAACACTGGCGTTGAACCTGGGCTAGCCACCAAACCTTACCAGTGAACTCTGTGCGTGACTGGGCTAACACCAACGTACCAAGTGAACTCGGACTGGTAGCCCAACTTACCAGTGAACTCTGGGTTGTTGACTGGGCTAGCCACCAAACTTACCAGTGAACTCTGGCGTTGAACTGGGCTAGCCACCGGAACCTTACCAGTGAACTCTGCGCGTTGAACTGGGCTAGCCACCAAACTTACCAGTGAACTGCATTGGCGTGGAACTGGACTAGCCACCAAACTTACCAGTGAACTCGGGCGTTGAACTGGGCTAACCACCAAACTTCTAGTGAACTCTGGCGTGAACTGGGCTAACCACCAAACTTACCAGTGAACTCTGGCGTTGAACTGGGCTACCCACCAAACTTACCAGTGAACTCTGGCGTTGAACTGGGCTACCACCAAACTTACCAGTGAACTGCTGGCGTTGAACTGGCTAACCACCAACTTACCAGTGAACTCTGGCGTTGAACTGGGCTAGCCACCAAACGTACCAGTGAACTCTGGCGTTGAAACTGGGCTAGCCACCAAACCTTACCAGTGAACTCTGCGTTGAACTGGGCTAGCCACCAAACTTACCAGTGAACTCTGGGCGTTGAACTGGGCTAACCACCAACTTACCAGTGAACTCTGGCGTTGAACTGGCTAGCCACCAAACTTACCAGTGAAACTCTGCTCTGGCGTTGGAACTGGGCTTAGCCACCAAACTTACCAGGAACTCTGGCGTTGAACTGGGCTAGCCACCAAACTTACAGTGAACTCTGGCGTTGAACTGGGCTAGCCCAACCAACTACCAGTGAACTCTGGCGTTGAACTGGGCTAGCCACCAAACTTACCAGTGAACTCTGGCGTTGAACTGGGCTAACCACCAAACTTACCAGTGAACTCTGGCGCTTGAACTGGGCTAACCACCAAACTTACCAGTGAACTCTGGCGTTGAACTGGGCTAGCCACCAAACTTACCAGTGAACTCTGGCGTTGAACTGGGCTAGCCACCAAACTTACCAGTGAACTCTGGCGTTTGAACTGGGCTAACCACCAAACTTACTAGTGAACTCTGGCGTTGAACTGGCTAACCACCAAACTTACCAGTGAACTCTGGCGTTGTACTGGGCTAGCCACCAAACTACCAGTGAACTCTGGCGTTGAACTGGGCTAGCCACCAAACTTACCAGTGAACTCTGGCGTTTGAACTGGGCTAGCCACCAAACTTACCAGTGAACTCTGGCGTTGAACTGGGCTAACCACCAAACTTACCAGTGAACTCTGGCGTTGTACTGGGCTAACCACCAAACTACCAGTGAACTCTGGCGTTGTACTGGGCTAGCCACCAAACTTACCAGTGAAACTCTCTGGCGTTGAACTGGGCTAGCCACCAAACTTACAGTGAACTCTGGCGTTGAACTGGGCTAAGCCACCAAACTTACCAGTTGAACTCCTGGCGTTGAATCTGGGCTAACCACCAAACTTACCAGTGGAACTCTGGCGTTGAACTGGGCTAGCCACCAAACTTACCAGTGAACTCTGGCATTGAACTGGGCTAACCACCAAACTTACCAGTGAACTCTGGCGTTGAACTGGGCTAAGCCACCAAACTTACCAGTGAACTCTGGCGGTTGAACTGGGCTAGCCACCAAACTTACCAGTGAACTCTGGCGTTGAACTGGGCTAGCCACCAACTTACCAGTGAACTCTGGCGCTTGAACTGGGCTAGACCACCAAACTTACCAGTGAACTCTGGCGTTGAACTGGGCTAGCCCACCAAACTTACCAGTGAACTCTGGCGTTGAACTGGGCTAGCCACCAAACTTACCAGTGAACTCTGGCGATTGAACTGGGCTAACCACCAAACTTACCAGTGAACTCTGGCGTTGAACTGGGCTAGCCACCAAACTTACCAGTGAACTCTGGCGTTGAACTGGGCTAGCCACCAAACTTACCAGTGAACTCTGGCGTTGAACTGGGCTAGCCACCAAACTTACCAGTGAACTCTGGCGTTGAACTGGGCTAGCCACCAAACTTACCAGTGAACTCTGGCGTTGAACTGGGCTAGCCACCAAACTTACCAGTGAACTCTGGCGTTGAACTGGGCTAACCACCAAACTTACCAGTGAGCTCTGGCGTGTTGAACTGGGCTAGCCACCAAACTTACCAGTGAACTCTGGCGTTGAAACTGGGCTAGCCACCAAACTTACCAGTGAACTCTGGCGTTGAACTGGCTAGCCACCAAACTTACCAGTTGAACTCTGGCGTTGAACTGGGCTAACCACCAAACTTACCAGTGAACTCTGGCGTTGAACTGGGCTAGCCACCAAACTTACCAGTGAACTCTGGCGTTGAACTGGGGCTAGCCACCAAACTTACCAGTGAAACTCTGGCGTTGAACTGGGCTAGCCACCAAACTTACCAGTGAACTCTGGCGTTGAACTGGGCTAGACCACCAAACGTACCAAGTGAACTCTGGCGTTGAACTAGGCTAGCCACCAAACCTTACCAGTGGAACTCTGGCGTTGAACTGGGGCTAGCCACCAAACTTACCAGTGAACTCTGGCGTTGAACTGGGCTAGCCACCAAACTTACCAGTGAACTCGGCGTTGAACTGGGCTAGCCACCAAACTTACCAGTGAACTCTGGCGTTGAACTGGGCTAGCCACCAAACTTACCAGTGAACTCTGGCGTTGAACTGGGCTAGCCACCAAACTTACCAGTGAACTCTGGCGTTGAACTGGGCTAGCCACCAAACTTACCAGTGAACTCTGGCGTTGAACTGGGCTAGCCACCAAACTTACCAGTGAACTCTGGCGTTGAACTGGGCTAGCCACCAAACTTACCAGTGAACTCTGGCGTTGAACTGGGCTAGCCACCAAACTTACCAGTGAACTCTGGCGTTGAACTGGGCTAGCCACCAAACTTACCAGTGAACTCTGGCGTTGAACTGGGCTAGCCACCAAACTTACCAGTGAACTCTGGCGTTGAACTGGGCTAGCCACCAAACTTACCAGTGAACTCTGGCGTTGAACTGGGCTAGCCACCAAACTTACCAGTGAACTCTGGCGTTGAACTGGGCTAGCCACCAAACTTACCAGTGAACTCTGGCGTTGAACTGGGCTAGCCCACCAAACTTACCAGTGAACTCTGGCGTTGAACTGGCTAACCACCAAACTTTACCAGTGAACTCTGGCGTTGAACTGGGCTAGCCACCAAACTTACCAGTGAACTCTGGCGTTGAACTGGGCTAGCCACCAAAACTTACCAGTGAACTCTGGCGTTGAACTGGGCTAGCCACCAAACTTACCAGTGAACTCTGGCGTTGAACTGGGCTAGCCACCAAACTTACCAGTGAACTCTGGCGTTGAACTGGGCTAGCCACCAAACTTACCAGTGAACTCTGGCGTTGAACTGGGCTAGCCACCAAACTTACCAGTGAACTCTGGCGTTGAACTGGGCTAGCCACCAAACTTACCAGTGAACTCTGGCGTTGAACTGGGCTAGCCACCAAACTTACCAGTGAACTCTGGCGTTGAACTGGGCTAGCCACCAAACTTACCAGTGAACTCTGGCGTTGAACTGGGCTAGCCACCAAACTTACCAGTGAACTCTGGCGTTGAACTGGGCTAGCCACCAAACTTACCAGTGAACTCTGGCGTTGAACTGGGCTAGCCACCAAACTTACCAGTGAACTCTGGCGTTGAACTGGGCTAGCCACCAAACTTACCAGTGAACTCTGGCGTTGAACTGGGCTAGCCACCAAACTTACCAGTGAACTCTGGCGTTGAACTGGGCTAGCCACCAAACTTACCAGTGAACTCTGGCGTTGAACTGGGCTAGCCACCAAACTTACCAGTGAACTCTGGCGTTGAACTGGGCTAGCCACCAAACTTACCAGTGAACTCTGGCGTTGAACTGGGCTAACCACCAAACTTACCAGTGAACTCTGGCGTTGAACTGGGCTAGCCACCAAACTTACCAGTGAACTCTGGCGTTGAACTGGGCTAGCCACCAAACTTACCAGTGAACTCTGGCGTTGAACTGGGCTAGCCACCAAACTTACCAGTGAACTCTGGCGTTGAACTGGGCTAGCCACCAAACTTACCAGTGAACTCTGGCGTTGAACTGGGCTAGCCACCAAACTTACCAGTGAACTCTGGCGTTGAACTGGGCTAGCCACCAAACTTACCAGTGAACTCTGGCGTTGAACTGGGCTAGCCACCAAACTTACCAGTGAACTCTGGCGTTGAACTGGGCTAGCCACCAAACTTACCAGTGAACTCTGGCGTTGAACTGGGCTAGCCACCAAACTTACCAGTGAACTCTGGCGTTGAACTGGGCTAGCCACCAAACTTACCAGTGAACTCTGGCGTTGAACTGGGCTAGCCACCAAACTTACCAGTGAACTCTGGCGTTGAACTGGGCTAGCCACCAAACTTACCAGTGAACTCTGGCGTTGAACTGGGCTAGCCACCAAACTTACCAGTGAACTCTGGCGTTGAACTGGGCTAGCCACCAAACTTACCAGTGAACTCTGGCGTTGAACTGGGCTAGCCACCAAACTTACCAGTGAACTCTGGCGTTGAACTGGGCTAGCCACCAAACTTACCAGTGAACTCTGGCGTTGAACTGGGCTAGCCACCAAACTTACCAGTGAACTCTGGCGTTGAACTGGGCTAGCCACCAAACTTACCAGTGAACTCTGGCGTTGAACTGGGCTAGCCACCAAACTTACCAGTGAACTCTGGCGTTGAACTGGGCTAGCCACCAAACTTACCAGTGAACTCTGGCGTTGAACTGGGCTAGCCACCAAACTTACCAGTGAACTCTGGCGTTGAACTGGGCTAGCCACCAAACTTACCAGTGAACTCTGGCGTTGAACTGGGCTAGCCACCAAACTTACCAGTGAACTCTGGCGTTGAACTGGGCTAGCCACCAAACTTACCAGTGAACTCTGGCGTTGAACTGGGCTAGCCACCAAACTTACCAGTGAACTCTGGCGTTGAACTGGGCTAGCCACCAAACTTACCAGTGAACTCTGGCGTTGAACTGGGCTAGCCACCAAACTTACCAGTGAACTCTGGCGTTGAACTGGGCTAGCCACCAAACTTACCAGTGAACTCTGGCGTTGAACTGGGCTAGCCACCAAACTTACCAGTGAACTCTGGCGTTGAACTGGGCTAGCCACCAAACTTACCAGTGAACTCTGGCGTTGAACTGGGCTAGCCACCAAACTTACCAGTGAACTCTGGCGTTGAACTGGGCTAGCCACCAAACTTACCAGTGAACTCTGGCGTTGAACTGGGCTAGCCACCAAACTTACCAGTGAACTCTGGCGTTGAACTGGGCTAGCCACCAAACTTACCAGTGAACTCTGGCGTTGAACTGGGCTAGCCACCAAACTTACCAGTGAACTCTGGCGTTGAACTGGGCTAACCACCAAACTTACCAGTGAACTCTGGCGTTGAACTGGGCTAACCACCAAACTTACCAGTGAACTCTGGCGTTGAACTGGGCTAGCCACCAAACTTACCAGTGAACTCTGGCGTTGAACTGGGCTAGCCACCAAACTTACCAGTGAACTCTGGCGTTGAACTGGGCTAGCCACCAAACTTACCAGTGAACTCTGGCGTTGAACTGGGCTAGCCACCAAACTTACCAGTGAACTCTGGCGTTGAACTGGGCTAGCCACCAAACTTACCAGTGAACTCTGGCGTTGAACTGGGCTAGCCACCAAACTTACCAGTGAACTCTGGCGTTGAACTGGGCTAGCCACCAAACTTACCAGTGAACTCTGGCGTTGAACTGGGCTAGCCACCAAACTTACCAGTGAACTCTGGCGTTGAACTGGGCTAACCACCAAACTTACCAGTGAACTCTGGCGTTGAACTGGGCTAGCCACCAAACTTACCAGTGAACTCTGGCGTTGAACTGGGCTAGCCACCAAACTTACCAGTGAACTCTGGCGTTGAACTGGGCTAGCCACCAAACTTACCAGTGAACTCTGGCGTTGAACTGGGCTAGCCACCAAACTTACCAGTGAACTCTGGCGTTGAACTGGGCTAGCCACCAAACTTACCAGTGAACTCTGGCGTTGAACTGGGCTAGCCACCAAACTTACCAGTGAACTCTGGCGTTGAACTGGGCTAGCCACCAAACTTACCAGTGAACTCTGGCGTTGAACTGGGCTAACCACCAAACTTACCAGTGAACTCTGGCGTTGAACTGGGCTAGCCACCAAACTTACCAGTGAACTCTGGCGTTGAACTGGGCTAGCCACCAAACTTACCAGTGAACTCTGGCGTTGAACTGGGCTAGCCACCAAACTTACCAGTGAACTCTGGCGTTGAACTGGGCTAGCCACCAAACTTACCAGTGAACTCTGGCGTTGAACTGGGCTAGCCACCAAACTTACCAGTGAACTCTGGCGTTGAACTGGGCTAGCCACCAAACTTACCAGTGAACTCTGGCGTTGAACTGGGCTAGCCACCAAACTTACCAGTGAACTCTGGCGTTGAACTGGGCTAGCCACCAAACTTACCAGTGAACTCTGGCGTTGAACTGGGCTAGCCACCAAACTTACCAGTGAACTCTGGCGTTGAACTGGGCTAGCCACCAAACTTACCAGTGAACTCTGGCGTTGAACTGGGCTAGCCACCAAACTTACCAGTGAACTCTGGCGTTGAACTGGGCTAGCCACCAAACTTACCAGTGAACTCTGGCGTTGAACTGGGCTAACCACCAAACTTACCAGTGAACTCTGGCGTTGAACTGGGCTAGCCACCAAACTTACCAGTGAACTCTGGCGTTGAACTGGGCTAGCCACCAAACTTACCAGTGAACTCTGGCGTTGAACTGGGCTAGCCACCAAACTTACCAGTGAACTCTGGCGTTGAACTGGGCTAGCCACCAAACTTACCAGTGAACTCTGGCGTTGAACTGGGCTAACCACCAAACTTACCAGTGAACTCTGGCGTTGAACTGGGCTAGCCACCAAACTTACCAGTGAACTCTGGCGTTGAACTGGGCTAGCCACCAAACTTACCAGTGAACTCTGGCGTTGAACTGGGCTAGCCACCAAACTTACCAGTGAACTCTGGCGTTGAACTGGGCTAGCCACCAAACTTACCAGTGAACTCTGGCGTTGAACTGGGCTAGCCACCAAACTTACCAGTGAACTCTGGCGTTGAACTGGGCTAGCCACCAAACTTACCAGTGAACTCTGGCGTTGAACTGGGCTAGCCACCAAACTTACCAGTGAACTCTGGCGTTGAACTGGGCTAGCCACCAAACTTACCAGTGAACTCTGGCGTTGAACTGGGCTAGCCACCAAACTTACCAGTGAACTCTGGCGTTGAACTGGGCTAGCCACCAAACTTACCAGTGAACTCTGGCGTTGAACTGGGCTAGCCACCAAACTTACCAGTGAACTCTGGCGTTGAACTGGGCTAGCCACCAAACTTACCAGTGAACTCTGGCGTTGAACTGGGCTAGCCACCAAACTTACCAGTGAACTCTGGCGTTGAACTGGGCTAGCCACCAAACTTACCAGTGAACTCTGGCGTTGAACTGGGCTAGCCACCAAACTTACCAGTGAACTCTGGCGTTGAACTGGGCTAGCCACCAAACTTACCAGTGAACTCTGGCGTTGAACTGGGCTAGCCACCAAACTTACCAGTGAACTCTGGCGTTGAACTGGGCTAGCCACCAAACTTACCAGTGAACTCTGGCGTTGAACTGGGCTAGCCACCAAACTTACCAGTGAACTCTGGCGTTGAACTGGGCTAGCCACCAAACTTACCAGTGAACTCTGGCGTTGAACTGGGCTAACCACCAAACTTACCAGTGAACTCTGGCGTTGAACTGGGCTAGCCACCAAACTTACCAGTGAACTCTGGCGTTGAACTGGGCTAGCCACCAAACTTACCAGTGAACTCTGGCGTTGAACTGGGCTAGCCACCAAACTTACCAGTGAACTCTGGCGTTGAACTGGGCTAGCCACCAAACTTACCAGTGAACTCTGGCGTTGAACTGGGCTAGCCACCAAACTTACCAGTGAACTCTGGCGTTGAACTGGGCTAGCCACCAAACTTACCAGTGAACTCTGGCGTTGAACTGGGCTAGCCACCAAACTTACCAGTGAACTCTGGCGTTGAACTGGGCTAGCCACCAAACTTACCAGTGAACTCTGGCGTTGAACTGGGCTAACCACCAAACTTACCAGTGAACTCTGGCGTTGAACTGGGCTAACCACCAAACTTACCAGTGAACTCTGGCGTTGAACTGGGCTAGCCACCAAACTTACCAGTGAACTCTGGCGTTGAACTGGGCTAGCCACCAAACTTACCAGTGAACTCTGGCGTTGAACTGGGCTAGCCACCAAACTTACCAGTGAACTCTGGCGTTGAACTGGGCTAGCCACCAAACTTACCAGTGAACTCTGGCGTTGAACTGGGCTAGCCACCAAACTTACCAGTGAACTCTGGCGTTGAACTGGGCTAGCCACCAAACTTACCAGTGAACTCTGGCGTTGAACTGGGCTAGCCACCAAACTTACCAGTGAACTCTGGCGTTGAACTGGGCTAGCCACCAAACTTACCAGTGAACTCTGGCGTTGAACTGGGCTAGCCACCAAACTTACCAGTGAACTCTGGCGTTGAACTGGGCTAGCCACCAAACTTACCAGTGAACTCTGGCGTTGAACTGGGCTAGCCACCAAACTTACCAGTGAACTCTGGCGTTGAACTGGGCTAGCCACCAAACTTACCAGTGAACTCTGGCGTTGAACTGGGCTAGCCACCAAACTTACCAGTGAACTCTGGCGTTGAACTGGGCTAGCCACCAAACTTACCAGTGAACTCTGGCGTTGAACTGGGCTAGCCACCAAACTTACCAGTGAACTCTGGCGTTGAACTGGGCTAGCCACCAAACTTACCAGTGAACTCTGGCGTTGAACTGGGCTAGCCACCAAACTTACCAGTGAACTCTGGCGTTGAACTGGGCTAGCCACCAAACTTACCAGTGAACTCTGGCGTTGAACTGGGCTAGCCACCAAACTTACCAGTGAACTCTGGCGTTGAACTGGGCTAGCCACCAAACTTACCAGTGAACTCTGGCGTTGAACTGGGCTAGCCACCAAACTTACCAGTGAACTCTGGCGTTGAACTGGGCTAGCCACCAAACTTACCAGTGAACTCTGGCGTTGAACTGGGCTAGCCACCAAACTTACCAGTGAACTCTGGCGTTGAACTGGGCTAGCCACCAAACTTACCAGTGAACTCTGGCGTTGAACTGGGCTAGCCACCAAACTTACCAGTGAACTCTGGCGTTGAACTGGGCTAGCCACCAAACTTACCAGTGAACTCTGGCGTTGAACTGGGCTAGCCACCAAACTTACCAGTGAACTCTGGCGTTGAACTGGGCTAGCCACCAAACTTACCAGTGAACTCTGGCGTTGAACTGGGCTAGCCACCAAACTTACCAGTGAACTCTGGCGTTGAACTGGGCTAGCCACCAAACTTACCAGTGAACTCTGGCGTTGAACTGGGCTAGCCACCAAACTTACCAGTGAACTCTGGCGTTGAACTGGGCTAGCCACCAAACTTACCAGTGAACTCTGGCGTTGAACTGGGCTAGCCACCAAACTTACCAGTGAACTCTGGCGTTGAACTGGGCTAGCCACCAAACTTACCAGTGAACTCTGGCGTTGAACTGGGCTAGCCACCAAACTTACCAGTGAACTCTGGCGTTGAACTGGGCTAGCCACCAAACTTACCAGTGAACTCTGGCGTTGAACTGGGCTAGCCACCAAACTTACCAGTGAACTCTGGCGTTGAACTGGGCTAGCCACCAAACTTACCAGTGAACTCTGGCGTTGAACTGGGCTAGCCACCAAACTTACCAGTGAACTCTGGCGTTGAACTGGGCTAGCCACCAAACTTACCAGTGAACTCTGGCGTTGAACTGGGCTAGCCACCAAACTTACCAGTGAACTCTGGCGTTGAACTGGGCTAGCCACCAAACTTACCAGTGAACTCTGGCGTTGAACTGGGCTAGCCACCAAACTTACCAGTGAACTCTGGCGTTGAACTGGGCTAGCCACCAAACTTACCAGTGAACTCTGGCGTTGAACTGGGCTAGCCACCAAACTTACCAGTGAACTCTGGCGTTGAACTGGGCTAGCCACCAAACTTACCAGTGAACTCTGGCGTTGAACTGGGCTAGCCACCAAACTTACCAGTGAACTCTGGCGTTGAACTGGGCTAACCACCAAACTTACCAGTGAACTCTGGCGTTGAACTGGGCTAGCCACCAAACTTACCAGTGAACTCTGGCGTTGAACTGGGCTAGCCACCAAACTTACCAGTGAACTCTGGCGTTGAACTGGGCTAGCCACCAAACTTACCAGTGAACTCTGGCGTTGAACTGGGCTAGCCACCAAACTTACCAGTGAACTCTGGCGTTGAACTGGGCTAGCCACCAAACTTACCAGTGAACTCTGGCGTTGAACTGGGCTAGCCACCAAACTTACCAGTGAACTCTGGCGTTGAACTGGGCTAGCCACCAAACTTACCAGTGAACTCTGGCGTTGAACTGGGCTAGCCACCAAACTTACCAGTGAACTCTGGCGTTGAACTGGGCTAGCCACCAAACTTACCAGTGAACTCTGGCGTTGAACTGGGCTAGCCACCAAACTTACCAGTGAACTCTGGCGTTGAACTGGGCTAGCCACCAAACTTACCAGTGAACTCTGGCGTTGAACTGGGCTAACCACCAAACTTACCAGTGAACTCTGGCGTTGAACTGGGCTAGCCACCAAACTTACCAGTGAACTCTGGCGTTGAACTGGGCTAGCCACCAAACTTACCAGTGAACTCTGGCGTTGAACTGGGCTAGCCACCAAACTTACCAGTGAACTCTGGCGTTGAACTGGGCTAGCCACCAAACTTACCAGTGAACTCTGGCGTTGAACTGGGCTAGCCACCAAACTTACCAGTGAACTCTGGCGTTGAACTGGGCTAGCCACCAAACTTACCAGTGAACTCTGGCGTTGAACTGGGCTAGCCACCAAACTTACCAGTGAACTCTGGCGTTGAACTGGGCTAGCCACCAAACTTACCAGTGAACTCTGGCGTTGAACTGGGCTAGCCACCAAACTTACCAGTGAACTCTGGCGTTGAACTGGGCTAGCCACCAAACTTACCAGTGAACTCTGGCGTTGAACTGGGCTAGCCACCAAACTTACCAGTGAACTCTGGCGTTGAACTGGGCTAGCCACCAAACTTACCAGTGAACTCTGGCGTTGAACTGGGCTAGCCACCAAACTTACCAGTGAACTCTGGCGTTGAACTGGGCTAGCCACCAAACTTACCAGTGAACTCTGGCGTTGAACTGGGCTAACCACCAAACTTACCAGTGAACTCTGGCGTTGAACTGGGCTAGCCACCAAACTTACCAGTGAACTCTGGCGTTGAACTGGGCTAGCCACCAAACTTACCAGTGAACTCTGGCGTTGAACTGGGCTAGCCACCAAACTTACCAGTGAACTCTGGCGTTGAACTGGGCTAGCCACCAAACTTACCAGTGAACTCTGGCGTTGAACTGGGCTAGCCACCAAACTTACCAGTGAACTCTGGCGTTGAACTGGGCTAGCCACCAAACTTACCAGTGAACTCTGGCGTTGAACTGGGCTAGCCACCAAACTTACCAGTGAACTCTGGCGTTGAACTGGGCTAGCCACCAAACTTACCAGTGAACTCTGGCGTTGAACTGGGCTAGCCACCAAACTTACCAGTGAACTCTGGCGTTGAACTGGGCTAGCCACCAAACTTACCAGTGAACTCTGGCGTTGAACTGGGCTAGCCACCAAACTTACCAGTGAACTCTGGCGTTGAACTGGGCTAGCCACCAAACTTACCAGTGAACTCTGGCGTTGAACTGGGCTAGCCACCAAACTTACCAGTGAACTCTGGCGTTGAACTGGGCTAGCCACCAAACTTACCAGTGAACTCTGGCGTTGAACTGGGCTAGCCACCAAACTTACCAGTGAACTCTGGCGTTGAACTGGGCTAGCCACCAAACTTACCAGTGAACTCTGGCGTTGAACTGGGCTAGCCACCAAACTTACCAGTGAACTCTGGCGTTGAACTGGGCTAGCCACCAAACTTACCAGTGAACTCTGGCGTTGAACTGGGCTAGCCACCAAACTTACCAGTGAACTCTGGCGTTGAACTGGGCTAGCCACCAAACTTACCAGTGAACTCTGGCGTTGAACTGGGCTAGCCACCAAACTTACCAGTGAACTCTGGCGTTGAACTGGGCTAGCCACCAAACTTACCAGTGAACTCTGGCGTTGAACTGGGCTAGCCACCAAACTTACCAGTGAACTCTGGCGTTGAACTGGGCTAGCCACCAAACTTACCAGTGAACTCTGGCGTTGAACTGGGCTAGCCACCAAACTTACCAGTGAACTCTGGCGTTGAACTGGGCTAGCCACCAAACTTACCAGTGAACTCTGGCGTTGAACTGGGCTAGCCACCAAACTTACCAGTGAACTCTGGCGTTGAACTGGGCTAGCCACCAAACTTACCAGTGAACTCTGGCGTTGAACTGGGCTAGCCACCAAACTTACCAGTGAACTCTGGCGTTGAACTGGGCTAGCCACCAAACTTACCAGTGAACTCTGGCGTTGAACTGGGCTAGCCACCAAACTTACCAGTGAACTCTGGCGTTGAACTGGGCTAGCCACCAAACTTACCAGTGAACTCTGGCGTTGAACTGGGCTAGCCACCAAACTTACCAGTGAACTCTGGCGTTGAACTGGGCTAGCCACCAAACTTACCAGTGAACTCTGGCGTTGAACTGGGCTAGCCACCAAACTTACCAGTGAACTCTGGCGTTGAACTGGGCTAGCCACCAAACTTACCAGTGAACTCTGGCGTTGAACTGGGCTAGCCACCAAACTTACCAGTGAACTCTGGCGTTGAACTGGGCTAGCCACCAAACTTACCAGTGAACTCTGGCGTTGAACTGGGCTAGCCACCAAACTTACCAGTGAACTCTGGCGTTGAACTGGGCTAGCCACCAAACTTACCAGTGAACTCTGGCGTTGAACTGGGCTAGCCACCAAACTTACCAGTGAACTCTGGCGTTGAACTGGGCTAGCCACCAAACTTACCAGTGAACTCTGGCGTTGAACTGGGCTAGCCACCAAACTTACCAGTGAACTCTGGCGTTGAACTGGGCTAGCCACCAAACTTACCAGTGAACTCTGGCGTTGAACTGGGCTAGCCACCAAACTTACCAGTGAACTCTGGCGTTGAACTGGGCTAGCCACCAAACTTACCAGTGAACTCTGGCGTTGAACTGGGCTAGCCACCAAACTTACCAGTGAACTCTGGCGTTGAACTGGGCTAGCCACCAAACTTACCAGTGAACTCTGGCGTTGAACTGGGCTAGCCACCAAACTTACCAGTGAACTCTGGCGTTGAACTGGGCTAACCACCAAACTTACCAGTGAACTCTGGCGTTGAACTGGGCTAGCCACCAAACTTACCAGTGAACTCTGGCGTTGAACTGGGCTAGCCACCAAACTTACCAGTGAACTCTGGCGTTGAACTGGGCTAGCCACCAAACTTACCAGTGAACTCTGGCGTTGAACTGGGCTAGCCACCAAACTTACCAGTGAACTCTGGCGTTGAACTGGGCTAGCCACCAAACTTACCAGTGAACTCTGGCGTTGAACTGGGCTAGCCACCAAACTTACCAGTGAACTCTGGCGTTGAACTGGGCTAGCCACCAAACTTACCAGTGAACTCTGGCGTTGAACTGGGCTAACCACCAAACTTACCAGTGAACTCTGGCGTTGAACTGGGCTAGCCACCAAACTTACCAGTGAACTCTGGCGTTGAACTGGGCTAGCCACCAAACTTACCAGTGAACTCTGGCGTTGAACTGGGCTAACCACCAAACTTACCAGTGAACTCTGGCGTTGAACTGGGCTAGCCACCAAACTTACCAGTGAACTCTGGCGTTGAACTGGGCTAGCCACCAAACTTACCAGTGAACTCTGGCGTTGAACTGGGCTAGCCACCAAACTTACCAGTGAACTCTGGCGTTGAACTGGGCTAGCCACCAAACTTACCAGTGAACTCTGGCGTTGAACTGGGCTAACCACCAAACTTACCAGTGAACTCTGGCGTTGAACTGGGCTAGCCACCAAACTTACCAGTGAACTCTGGCGTTGAACTGGGCTAGCCACCAAACTTACCAGTGAACTCTGGCGTTGAACTGGGCTAGCCACCAAACTTACCAGTGAACTCTGGCGTTGAACTGGGCTAGCCACCAAACTTACCAGTGAACTCTGGCGTTGAACTGGGCTAGCCACCAAACTTACCAGTGAACTCTGGCGTTGAACTGGGCTAGCCACCAAACTTACCAGTGAACTCTGGCGTTGAACTGGGCTAGCCACCAAACTTACCAGTGAACTCTGGCGTTGAACTGGGCTAGCCACCAAACTTACCAGTGAACTCTGGCGTTGAACTGGGCTAGCCACCAAACTTACCAGTGAACTCTGGCGTTGAACTGGGCTAGCCACCAAACTTACCAGTGAACTCTGGCGTTGAACTGGGCTAGCCACCAAACTTACCAGTGAACTCTGGCGTTGAACTGGGCTAGCCACCAAACTTACCAGTGAACTCTGGCGTTGAACTGGGCTAGCCACCAAACTTACCAGTGAACTCTGGCGTTGAACTGGGCTAGCCACCAAACTTACCAGTGAACTCTGGCGTTGAACTGGGCTAGCCACCAAACTTACCAGTGAACTCTGGCGTTGAACTGGGCTAGCCACCAAACTTACCAGTGAACTCTGGCGTTGAACTGGGCTAGCCACCAAACTTACCAGTGAACTCTGGCGTTGAACTGGGCTAGCCACCAAACTTACCAGTGAACTCTGGCGTTGAACTGGGCTAGCCACCAAACTTACCAGTGAACTCTGGCGTTGAACTGGGCTAGCCACCAAACTTACCAGTGAACTCTGGCGTTGAACTGGGCTAGCCACCAAACTTACCAGTGAACTCTGGCGTTGAACTGGGCTAGCCACCAAACTTACCAGTGAACTCTGGCGTTGAACTGGGCTAGCCACCAAACTTACCAGTGAACTCTGGCGTTGAACTGGGCTAGCCACCAAACTTACCAGTGAACTCTGGCGTTGAACTGGGCTAGCCACCAAACTTACCAGTGAACTCTGGCGTTGAACTGGGCTAGCCACCAAACTTACCAGTGAACTCTGGCGTTGAACTGGGCTAGCCACCAAACTTACCAGTGAACTCTGGCGTTGAACTGGGCTAGCCACCAAACTTACCAGTGAACTCTGGCGTTGAACTGGGCTAGCCACCAAACTTACCAGTGAACTCTGGCGTTGAACTGGGCTAGCCACCAAACTTACCAGTGAACTCTGGCGTTGAACTGGGCTAGCCACCAAACTTACCAGTGAACTCTGGCGTTGAACTGGGCTAGCCACCAAACTTACCAGTGAACTCTGGCGTTGAACTGGGCTAGCCACCAAACTTACCAGTGAACTCTGGCGTTGAACTGGGCTAGCCACCAAACTTACCAGTGAACTCTGGCGTTGAACTGGGCTAGCCACCAAACTTACCAGTGAACTCTGGCGTTGAACTGGGCTAGCCACCAAACTTACCAGTGAACTCTGGCGTTGAACTGGGCTAGCCACCAAACTTACCAGTGAACTCTGGCGTTGAACTGGGCTAGCCACCAAACTTACCAGTGAACTCTGGCGTTGAACTGGGCTAGCCACCAAACTTACCAGTGAACTCTGGCGTTGAACTGGGCTAGCCACCAAACTTACCAGTGAACTCTGGCGTTGAACTGGGCTAGCCACCAAACTTACCAGTGAACTCTGGCGTTGAACTGGGCTAGCCACCAAACTTACCAGTGAACTCTGGCGTTGAACTGGGCTAGCCACCAAACTTACCAGTGAACTCTGGCGTTGAACTGGGCTAGCCACCAAACTTACCAGTGAACTCTGGCGTTGAACTGGGCTAGCCACCAAACTTACCAGTGAACTCTGGCGTTGAACTGGGCTAGCCACCAAACTTACCAGTGAACTCTGGCGTTGAACTGGGCTAGCCACCAAACTTACCAGTGAACTCTGGCGTTGAACTGGGCTAGCCACCAAACTTACCAGTGAACTCTGGCGTTGAACTGGGCTAGCCACCAAACTTACCAGTGAACTCTGGCGTTGAACTGGGCTAGCCACCAAACTTACCAGTGAACTCTGGCGTTGAACTGGGCTAGCCACCAAACTTACCAGTGAACTCTGGCGTTGAACTGGGCTAGCCACCAAACTTACCAGTGAACTCTGGCGTTGAACTGGGCTAGCCACCAAACTTACCAGTGAACTCTGGCGTTGAACTGGGCTAGCCACCAAACTTACCAGTGAACTCTGGCGTTGAACTGGGCTAGCCACCAAACTTACCAGTGAACTCTGGCGTTGAACTGGGCTAGCCACCAAACTTACCAGTGAACTCTGGCGTTGAACTGGGCTAGCCACCAAACTTACCAGTGAACTCTGGCGTTGAACTGGGCTAGCCACCAAACTTACCAGTGAACTCTGGCGTTGAACTGGGCTAGCCACCAAACTTACCAGTGAACTCTGGCGTTGAACTGGGCTAGCCACCAAACTTACCAGTGAACTCTGGCGTTGAACTGGGCTAGCCACCAAACTTACCAGTGAACTCTGGCGTTGAACTGGGCTAGCCACCAAACTTACCAGTGAACTCTGGCGTTGAACTGGGCTAGCCACCAAACTTACCAGTGAACTCTGGCGTTGAACTGGGCTAGCCACCAAACTTACCAGTGAACTCTGGCGTTGAACTGGGCTAGCCACCAAACTTACCAGTGAACTCTGGCGTTGAACTGGGCTAGCCACCAAACTTACCAGTGAACTCTGGCGTTGAACTGGGCTAGCCACCAAACTTACCAGTGAACTCTGGCGTTGAACTGGGCTAACCACCAAACTTACCAGTGAACTCTGGCGTTGAACTGGGCTAGCCACCAAACTTACCAGTGAACTCTGGCGTTGAACTGGGCTAGCCACCAAACTTTACCAGTGAACTCTGGCGTTGAACTGGGCTAGCCACCAAACTTACCAGTGAACTCTGGCGTTGAACTGGGCTAGCCACCAAATTACCAGTGAACTCTGGCGTTGAACTGGGCTAGCCACCAAACTTACCATTGAACTTCTGGGTTGACTGCGGGTAGCCACCAAACTTAACCAGTTGAACTCTAGGCATTGAACTGGGCTAGCCACCAAACTTACCAGTGGAACTCTGGCGTTGAACTGGGCTAACCACCAAACTTACCAGTGAACATTCTGGCGTTGAACTGGGTAACCACCAAACTTACCCAGTGAACTCTGGCGTTGAACTGGCTAGCCACCAAACTTACCAGTGAACTCTGGCGTGAACTGGGCTAGACCACCAAACGTACCAGTGAACTCTGGCGTTGAACTGGCTAGCCACCAAACTTACAGTGAACTCTGGAGTTGAACTGGGCTAGCCACCAAACGTACCAGTGAACTCTGGCGTGAACTGGGCTAGCCCCAAAACTTACCAGTGAACTTCTGGCATTTGAACTGGGCTAGCCACCAAACTTACCAGTGAACTCTGGCGTTGAACTGGGCTAGCCACCAAACTTACCAGTGAACTCTGGCGTTGAACTGGGCTAGCCACCAAACTTACCAGTGAACTCTGGCGTTGAACTGGGCTAGCCACCAAACTTACCAGTGAACTCTGGCGTTGAACTGGGCTAGCCACCAAACTTACCAGTGAACTCTGGCGTTGAACTGGGCTAGCCACCAAACTTACCAGTGAACTCTGGCGTTGAACTGGGCTAGCCACCAAACTTACCAGTGAACTCTGGCGTTGAACTGGGCTAGCCACCAAACTTACCAGTGAACTCTGGCGTTGAACTGGGCTAGCCACCAAACTTACCAGTGAACTCTGGCGTTGAACTGGGCTAGCCACCAAACTTACCAGTGAACTCTGGCGTTGAACTGGGCTAACCACCAAACTTACAGTGAACTCTGGCGTTGAACTGGGCTACCACCAAACTGTACCAGTGAACTCTGGCGTTGAACGGCTAGCCACCAAATCTTACCAGTTGACTCTGGCGTTGAACTGGGCTAGCCACCAAACTTACCAGTGAACTCTGGCGTTTGAACTGGGCTAACCACCAAACTTACCAGTGAACTCTGCGTTGAACGGGCTAAGCCACCAAACTTACCAGTGAATTCTGGCGTTGAACTGGGCTAACACCAACTTACCAGTGAACTCTGGCGTTGAACTGGCTAGCCACCAAACTTACCAGTAACTCCTGGGTTGAACTGGGCAGCCACCAAACTTCCAGTGACTCTTGGCGTTGAACTGGGCTAGCCACCAAACTTACCAGTGAACTCTGCGTTTGAACTGGGCTAACCACCAAACGTACCAGTTGAACTCTGGCGTTGAACTGGGCTAGCCACCAAACTTACCAGTGAACTCTGGCGTTGAACTGGGCTAGCCACCAAACTTACCAGTGAACTCTGGCGTTGAACTGGGCTAGCCACCAAACTTACCAGTGAACTCTGGCGTTGAACTGGGCTAGCCACCAAACTTACCAGTGAACTCTGGCGTTGAACTGGGCTAGCCACCAAACTTACCAGTGAACTCTGGCGTTGAACTGGGCTAGCCACCAAACTTACCAGTGAACTCTGGCGTTGAACTGGGCTAGCCACCAAACTTACCAGTGAACTCTGGCGTTGAACTGGGCTAGCCACCAAACTTACCAGTGAACTCTGGCGTTGAACTGGGCTAGCCACCAAACTTACCAGTGAACTCTGGCGTTGAACTGGGCTAGCCACCAAACTTACCAGTGAACTCTGGCGTTGAACTGGGCTAGCCACCAAACTTACCAGTGAACTCTGGCGTTGAACTGGGCTAGCCACCAAACTTACCAGTGAACTCTGGCGTTGAACTGGGCTAGCCACCAAACTTACCAGTGAACTCTGGCGTTGAACTGGGCTAGCCACCAAACTTACCAGTGAACTCTGGCGTTGAACTGGGCTAACCACCAAACTTACCAGTGAACTCTGGCGTTGAACTGGGCTAGCCACCAAACTTACCAGTGAACTCTGGCGTTGAACTGGGCTAGCCACCAAACTTACCAGTGAACTCTGGCGTTGAACTGGGCTAGCCACCAAACTTACCAGTGAACTCTGGCGTTGAACTGGGCTAGCCACCAAACTTACCAGTGAACTCTGGCGTTGAACTGGGCTAGCCACCAAACTTACCAGTGAACTCTGGCGTTGAACTGGGCTAGCCACCAAACTTACCAGTGAACTCTGGCGTTGAACTGGGCTAGCCACCAAACTTACCAGTGAACTCTGGCGTTGAACTGGGCTAGCCACCAAACTTACCAGTGAACTCTGGCGTTGAACTGGGCTAGCCACCAAACTTACCAGTGAACTCTGGCGTTGAACTGGGCTAGCCACCAAACTTACCAGTGAACTCTGGCGTTGAACTGGGCTAGCCACCAAACTTACCAGTGAACTCTGGCGTTGAACTGGGCTAGCCACCAAACTTACCAGTGAACTCTGGCGTTGAACTGGGCTAACCACCAAACTTACCAGTGAACTCTGGCTTGAACTGGGTAGCCACCAAACTTACCAGTGAACTCTGGCGTTGAACTGGGCTAGCCACCAAACTTACCAGTGAACTCTGGCGTTGAACTGGGCTAACCACCAAACTTACCAGTGAACTCTGGCGTTGAACTGGGCTAACCACCAAACTTACCAGTTGAAACTCTGGCGTTGAACTGGGCTAGCCCACCAAACTTACCAGTGAACTCTGGCGTGAACTGGGCTAGCCACCAAACTTACCAGTGAACTTATGGCGTTGAACTGGGCTAGCCACCAAACTACCAGTGAACTCTGGCGTTGAACTGGGCTAACCACCAAACGTTACCAGTGAACTCTGGCGTTGAACTGGGCTAGCCACCAAACTTACCCAAGTGAACTTTGGTTTGAACTGGGCTTAGCCCACCACCAAACTTACAGTGAACTCTGGCATGAACTGGGCTAACACCAAACTTACCAGTGAACTCTGGCGTTGAACTGGGCTAAGCACCAAACTTACCAGTGAACTCTGGCGTTGAACTGGGCTAGCCACCAAACTTACCAGTGAACATTGAACTGGGCTAGCCACCAACTTACCAGTGAACTCTGGCATGAACTGGGTGAAAAAAACTGGGCTAACCACCAAACTTACCAGTGAACTCTGCGTTTGAACTGGGCTAACCACCTAACTTACCAGTGAACTCTGGCGTTGTACTGGGGCTAGCCACCCAAACTTACCAGTGAACTCTGGCGTTGAACTGGGCTAGCCACCAAACTTACCAGTGAACTCTGGCGTTGAACTGGGCTAGCCACCAAACTTACCAGTGAACTCCGGCGTTGATCTGGGCTAACCACCAAACTTACCAGTGAACTCTGGCGTTGAACTGGGCTAGCCACCAAACTTACCAGTGAACTCTGAAGTTGAACTAGGCTAACCACCAAACGTACCAGTGAACTCTGGCGTTGAACTGGGCTAGCCACCAAACTTACCAGTGAACTCTGGCGTTGAACTGGGCTAGCCACCAAACGTACCAGTGAACTCTGGCGTTGAACTAGGCTAGCCACCAAACGTACCAGTGAACTCTGGCGTTGAACTGGGCTAGCCACCAAACTTACCAGTGAACTCTGGCGTTGAACTGGGCTAGCCACCAAACGTACCAGTGAACTCTGGCGTTGAACTGGGCTAGCCACCAAACTTACCAGTGAACTCTGGCGTTGAACTGGGCTAGCCACCAAACTTACCAGTGAACTCTGGCGTTGAACTGGGCTAGCCACCAAACTTACCAGTGAACTCCGGCGTTGATCTGGGCTAACCACCAAACTTACCAGTGAACTCTGGCGTTGAACTGGGCTAGCCACCAAACTTACCAGTGAACTCTGGCATTGAACTGGGCTAACCACCAAACTTACCAGTGAACTCTGGCGTTGAACTGGGCTAACCACCAAACTTACTAGTGAACTCTGGCGTTGAACTGGGCTAACCACCAAACTTACCAGTGAACTCTGGCGTTGAACTGGGCTAGCCACCAAACTTACCAGTGAACTCTGGCGTTGAACTGGGCTAGCCACCAAACTTACCAGTGAACTCCGGCGTTGATCTGGGCTAACCACCAAACTTACCAGTGAACTCTGGCGTTGAACTGGGCTAGCCACCAAACTTACCAGTGAACTCTGGCATTGAACTGGGCTAACCACCAAACTTACCAGTGAACTCTGGCGTTGAACTGGGCTAACCACCAAACTTACCAGTACAACTCTGGCGTTGTACTGGGCTAGCCACCAAACTTACCAGTGAACTCTGGCGTTGAACTGGGCTAGCCACCAAACTTACCAGTGAACTCTGGCGTTGAACTGGGCTAACCACCAAACTTACCAGTGAATTCTGGCGTTGAACTGGGCTAACCACCAAACTTACCAGTGAACTCTGGCGTTGTACTGGGCTAGCCACCAAACTTACCAGTGAACTCTGGCGTTGAACTGGGCTAGCCACCAAACTTACCAGTGAACTCTGGCGTTGAACTGGGCTAGCCACCAAACTTACCAGTGAACTCTGAAGTTGAACTAGGCTAACCACCAAACGTACCAGTGAACTCTGGCGTTGAACTGGGCTAGCCACCAAACTTACCAGTGAACTCTGGCGTTGAACTGGGCTAGCCACCAAATGTACCAGTGAACTCTGGCGTTGAACTAGGCTAGCCACCAAACGTACCAGTGAACTCTGGCGTTGAACTGGGCTAGCCACCAAACTTACCAGTGAACTCTGGCGTTGAACTGGGCTAGCCACCAAACTTACCAGTGAACTCTGGCGTTGAACTGGGCTAACCACCAAACCTACTAGTGAACTCTGGCGTTGAACTGGGCTAACCACCAAACTTACCAGTGAACTCTGGCGTTGAACTGGGCTAGCCACCAAACTTACCAGTGAACTCTGGCGTTGAACTGGGCTAGCCACCAAACTTACCAGTGAACTCCGGCGTTGATCTGGGCTAACCACCAAACTTACCAGTGAACTCTGGCGTTGAACTGGGCTAGCCACCAAACTTACCAGTGAACTCTGGCATTGAACTGGGCTAACCACCAAACTTACCAGTGAACTCTGGCGTTGAACTGGGCTAACCACCAAACTTACCAGTACAACTCTGGCGTTGTACTGGGCTAGCCACCAAACTTACCAGTGAACTCTGGCGTTGAACTGGGCTAGCCACCAAACTTACCAGTGAACTCTGGCGTTGAAATGGGCTAGCCACCAAACGTACCAGTGAACTTAGGCATTGAACTGGGCTAGCCACCAAACTTACCAGTGAACTCTGGCGTTGAACTGGGCTAACCACCAAACTTACCAGTGAATTCTGGCGTTGAACTGGGCTAACCACCAAACTTACCAGTGAACTCTGGCGTTGTACTGGGCTAGCCACCAAACTTACCAGTGAACTCTGGCGTTGAACTGGGCTAGCCACCAAACTTACCAGTGAACTCTGGCGTTGAACTGGGCTAGCCACCAAACTTACCAGTGAACTCTGAAGTTGAACTAGGCTAACCACCAAACGTACCAGTGAACTCTGGCGTTGAACTGGGCTAGCCACCAAACTTACCAGTGAACTCTGGCGTTGAACTGGGCTAGCCACCAAATGTACCAGTGAACTCTGGCGTTGAACTAGGCTAGCCACCAAACGTACCAGTGAACTCTGGCGTTGAACTGGGCTAGCCACCAAACTTACCAGTGAACTCTGGCGTTGAACTGGGCTAGCCACCAAACGTACCAGTGAACTCTGGCGTTGAACTGAGCTAGCCACCAAACTTACCAGTGAACTCTGGCGTTGAACTGGGCTAACCACCAAACGTACCAGTGAACTCTGGCGCTGAACTGGGCTAGCCACCAAACTTACCAGTGAACTCTGGTGTTGAACTGGGCTAGCCACCAAACTTACCAGTGAACTCTGGCATTGAACTGGGCTAACCACCAAACTTACCAGTGAACTCTGGCGTTGAACTGGGCTAACCACCAAACTTACCAGTGAACTCTGCCGTTGAACTGGGCTAACCACCTAACTTACCAGTGAACTCTGGCGTTGTACTGGGCTAGCCACCAAACTTACCAGTGAACTCTGGCGTTGAACTGGGCTAGCCACCAAACTTACCAGTGAACTCTGGCGTTGAACTGGGCTAGCCACCAAATGTACCAGTGAACTCTGGCGTTGAACTAGGCTAGCCACCAAACGTACCAGTGAACTCTGGCGTTGAACTGGGCTAGCCACCAAACTTACCAGTGAACTCTGGCGTTGAACTGGGCTAGCCACCAAACGTACCAGTGAACTCTGGCGTTGAACTGAGCTAGCCACCAAACTTACCAGTGAACTCTGGCGTTGAACTGGGCTAACCACCAAACGTACCAGTGAACTCTGGCGCTGAACTGGGCTAGCCACCAAACTTACCAGTGAACTCTGGTGTTGAACTGGGCTAGCCACCAAACTTACCAGTGAACTCTGGCATTGAACTGGGCTAACCACCAAACTTACCAGTGAACTCTGGCGTTGAACTGGGCTAGCCACCAAACTTACCAGTGAACTCTGGCGTTGAACTGGGCTAGCCACCAAACGTACCAGTGAACTCTGGCATTGAACTGGGCTAGCCACCAAACTTACCAGTGAACTCTGGCGTTGAACTGGGCTAACCACCAAACTTACCAGTGAACTCTGCCGTTGAACTGGGCTAACCACCTAACTTACCAGTGAACTCTGGCGTTGTACTGGGCTAGCCACCAAACTTACCAGTGAACTCTGGCGTTGAACTGGGCTAGCCACCAAACTTACCAGTGAACTCTGGCGTTGAACTGGGCTAGCCACCAAACTTACCAGTGAACTCCGGCGTTGATCTGGGCTAACCACCAAACTTACCAGTGAACTTTGGCGTTGAACTGGGCTAGCCACCAAACTTACCAGTGAACTCTGGCGTTGAACTGGGCTAGCCACCAAACGTACCAGTGAACTCTGGCGTTGAACTAGGCTAACCACCAAACTTACCAGTGAACTCTGGCGTTGAAATGGGCTAGCCACCAAACGTACCAGTGAACTTAGGCATTGAACTGGGCTAGCCACCAAACTTACCAGTGAACTCTGGCGTTGAACTGGGCTAACCACCAAACTTACCAGTGAATTCTGGCGTTGAACTGGGCTAACCACCAAACTTACCAGTGAACTCTGGCGTTGTACTGGGCTAGCCACCAAACTTACCAGTGAACTCTGGCGTTGAACTGGGCTAGCCACCAAACTTACCAGTGAACTCTGGCGTTGAACTGGGCTAGCCACCAAACTTACCAGTGAACTCTGAAGTTGAACTAGGCTAACCACCAAACGTACCAGTGAACTCTGGCGTTGAACTGGGCTAGCCACCAAACTTACCAGTGAACTCTGGCGTTGAACTGGGCTAGCCACCAAATGTACCAGTGAACTCTGGCGTTGAACTAGGCTAGCCACCAAACGTACCAGTGAACTCTGGCGTTGAACTGGGCTAGCCACCAAACTTACCAGTGAACTCTGGCGTTGAACTGGGCTAGCCACCAAACGTACCAGTGAACTCTGGCGTTGAACTGAGCTAGCCACCAAACTTACCAGTGAACTCTGGCGTTGAACTGGGCTAACCACCAAACGTACCAGTGAACTCTGGCGCTGAACTGGGCTAGCCACCAAACTTACCAGTGAACTCTGGTGTTGAACTGGGCTAGCCACCAAACTTACCAGTGAACTCTGGCATTGAACTGGGCTAACCACCAAACTTACCAGTGAACTCTGGCGTTGAACTGGGCTAACCACCAAACTTACCAGTGAACTCTGCCGTTGAACTGGGCTAACCACCTAACTTACCAGTGAACTCTGGCGTTGTACTGGGCTAGCCACCAAACTTACCAGTGAACTCTGGCGTTGAACTGGGCTAGCCACCAAACTTACCAGTGAACTCTGGCGTTGAACTGGGCTAGCCACCAAACTTACCAGTGAACTCTGGCGTTGAACTGGGCTAGCCACCAAACTTACCAGTGAACTCTGGCGTTGAACTGGGCTAGCCACCAAACGTACCAGTGAACTCTGGCATTGAACTGGGCTAGCCACCAAACTTACCAGTGAACTCTGGCGTTGAACTGGGCTAACCACCAAACCTACCAGTGAACTCTGCCGTTGAACTGGGCTAACCACCTAACTTACCAGTGAACTCTGGCGTTGTACTGGGCTAGCCACCAAACTTACCAGTGAACTCTGGCGTTGAACTGGGCTAGCCACCAAACTTACCAGTGAACTCTGGCGTTGAACTGGGCTAGCCACCAAACTTACCAGTGAACTCCGGCGTTGATCTGGGCTAACCACCAAACTTACCAGTGAACTTTGGCGTTGAACTGGGCTAGCCACCAAACTTACCAGTGAACTCTGGCGTTGAACTGGGCTAGCCACCAAACGTACCAGTGAACTCTGGCGTTGAACTAGGCTAACCACCAAACTTACCAGTGAACTCTGGTGTTGAACTGGGCTAACCACCAAACTTACCAGTGAACTCTGGCATTGAACTGGGCTAGCCACCAAACTTACCAGTGAACTCTGGCGTTGAACTGGGCTAGCCACCAAACTTACCAGTGAACTCTGGCGTTGAACTGGGCTAACCACCAAACTTACTAGTGAACTCTGGCGTTGAACTGGGCTAACCACCAAACTTACCAGTGAACTCTGGCGTTGTACTGGGCTAGCCACCAAACTTACCAGTGAACTCTGGCGTTGAACTGGGCTAGCCACCAAACTTACCAGTGAACTCTGGCGTTGAACTGGGCTAGCCACCAAACTTACCAGTGAACTCCGGCGTTGATCTGGGCTAACCACCAAACTTACCAGTGAACTCTGGCGTTGAACTGGGCTAGCCACCAAACTTACCAGTGAACTCTGGCATTGAACTGGGCTAACCACCAAACTTACCAGTGAACTCTGGCGCTGAACTGGGCTAACCACCAAACGTACCAGTGAACTCTGGCGTTGAACTGGGCTAGCCACCAAACTTACCAGTGAACTCTGGCGTTGAACTGGGCTAGCCACCAAACGTACCAGTGAACTCTGGCGTTGAACTGGGCTAGCCACCAAACTTACCAGTGAACTCTGGCGTTGAACTGGGCTAGCCACCAAACGTACCAGTGAACTCTGGCGATGAACTGGGCTAACCACCAAACTTATCAGTGAACTCTGGCTTTGAACTGGGCTAACCACCAAACTTACCAGTGAACTCTGAAGTTGAACTAGGCTAACCACCAAACGTACCAGTGAACTCTGGCGTTGAACTGGGCTAGCCACCAAACTTACCAGTGAACTCTGGCGTTGAACTGGGCTAGCCACCAGACGTACCAGTGAACTCTGGCGTTGAACTAGGCTAGCCACCAAACGTACCAGTGAACTCTGGCGTTGAACTGGGCTAGCCACCAAACTTACCAGTGAACTCTGGCGCTGAACTGGGCTAGCCACCAAACTTACCAGTGAACTCTGGTGTTGAACTGGGCTAGCCACCAAACTTACCAGTGAACTCTGGCGTTGAACTGGGCTAACCACCAAACTTACCAGTGAACTCTGGCGTTGAACTGGGCTAACCACCAAACTTACCAGTGAACTCTGGCGTTGAACTGGGCTAACCACCAAACTTACCAGTGAACTCTGGCGTTGAACTGGGCTAACCACCAAACTTACCAGTGAACTCTGGCGTTGAACTGGGCTAACCACCATTGTAATCCTACGTGTACATGGCTTTTTACAGGTTTTTTGGGATTAAAAGAGCTTAGCTTGCTGCTATTTCCCTGAGGCAGGACAGGAACCTTTTGACTTCCTACTGAAACTCCTTCTCAAGTCACGCAACCTCATCAGAGCAGGCATGCAGACACACATACGCAGCATATGAGTCAGAGGAGACTCTGCATAGACTGATGCGTAATGTGGGTTCATGTCGTTGTCAGAAACGGATGTACTGTAGTTTAATGTCAGTTCTGTGAGAATGTTGAATTGTTTTGTTACTTGTATAGATATTGCAGTCTAAATTCACACCGGCGGCTTTAGTCTCTATTCAATCTAATGTAAAATCCGGAGAGAGAAATAACAACACACCTCTTTGCACTGCAGGAGTCTGAGTTTTGAACTCCATTTATAGACAATAAAGCCACTTAGTGAAATAAAAAGACCCTCAACAGAATGTTATTCAAACTTTGAAATGGCAGAAACTTCCAAATACTAGATGATGAATTAGAGCCACATAAATGACCCTCCCACTGGTATTCACTACTTCCCTGCTCCTGTCCAAAGTTTTGTGCTGGCTGGGCGGTATAGTGTGGGCTGGAGCCAGGGAGTAGGGTAGGAAGAGCTGCTCACACACACACAGGCAGCCAGCCCCAGTCAAACTGACAGGCTGGGAACATGCTGCAGGGCATTGCTGACTGACAGATAGGAGAGACGTTAACCTTTTCAACACTGCTGCAGTGACACACACACACTTATGCGGTACATACTCACACATTATGCACAAACACGCGCAAGCATGGAGGCCCACGCAAGCGCCTGCACACACACACACACATGCCTGCACACCCACACACTCACACACTTTTACCTATTGGAAAACCCTTCTGACCTATGTACAAATATTGATGTTAATGTCTGTCTCGAGTTAGTCTTGTGCAGTCATCCCAGTAGGCAGATATTATTGGGAACTTTTAGCTCAATAGCTCACATCCCAGTAGGCAGATATTATTGGGAACTTTTAGCTCAATAGCTCACATCCCAGTAGACAGATATTATGGGGAAATTTTAGCTCAATAGGCCAATGTACATGTTCTCATGAAACTAAATCCAAATAATTCACGTCAATCACATGGAGACAAAAGCTGGTTTCTTCAGCTCTCATCGTCCATCCAGCCACTGGCACACAACAGGCCTGCCGTGTGCCAACTGCCAGCGGCAGCCTGTGTGGTATGGGCGTTGCACTGGTGATGGGCGGCGTTTGTTGTTCCTGGCATAGAGTCAACACGGAGTGAACGTGTCATGTCAGCCTTGTATTCTTCTATGGCATTTAGCTGGCGAAGAATCAGTGATTGTGTCTCGGGGTCTTGGGCATGCTCTGTTCATTTAACCCCAAAAGGCCTTGGCTCTATCCCCCATCTCATCTGCCAGGCGTGGGGTAGTCTCCCAGACCGGTTCCTACCCTGCGTAAGTGCTCTCATATGCTTTGGGTGAGGGAGGGAGAAGGGATAGTGCCTTGGGTCTTGGAAATCCTAAATGGGGCACCGTGTGTGTGTGTGTGTGTGTGTGTGTGTGTGTGTGTGTGTGTGTGTGTGTGTGTGTGTGTGTGTGTGTGTGTGTGTGTGTGTGTGTGTGTGTGTGTGTGTGTGTGTGTGTGTGTGTGTGTGTGTGTGTGTGTGTGTGTGTGTGTGTGTGTGTGTGTATATTCTTGGTGGGGGTCGGCTGAAAACTCCAATCCTTTGTGAGGCTACAAGACTTTTGTAAGACTGATAGAATTTTCCAATTAAAAAGTCACAACAAGCCAGCCATGGGTAGGAACCAGACCCATAGAGCCAGATAGATGTGCATTAATGTAAACTCATTGCAAGCTGGCTTACTGTAAGAAATTGTCCTCCTTGTCAGCCAAAGTATGTTTGGACATACTACACATGCAATTCATCAAAAATGGAATGCATGTGCACTATAATCACAATAAAACATCAAGCCCTATGCCAGATAAGAAAACCACTACAGCACTATTTAGAGATAACCATACATCCTGTCATTGGAGGGGATCCCACTAAGCCTTAAGTCGAGTTCCCCCCTCATCGTCATAGTAGGGCAGTATTGTGAGATTATAAAATGGCCGCTCCTCCTCCTTCATCTCCCCTGTGTCACGGTGCTGTAGTTCATGTACAGTGTTCAGGAAGTGATTAACAGTAAGAGATCAAAGGCGGTGGAAAGGATAAACATTCCTCCCTCCCTCCGTCTATCCCTGGGACTGGGTTGGCCTCCTCCAGGCTACAGCAGAGCCCTCCCTCTCTTCCTCTACTTCCTCCTTTTACAGTACTTACACCACAGCAACACATTGTCCCCACATGAGGCACGACCGACCGATGGGCCCGGACAATTCATTGTGTGTGTATGTGTGCTGGGGGATGTGTGTGTGTGTGTGCGTGTGTAGTGGTATTTTGGTATTTTATTAGGATCCCCATTAGCTGTTGCGAAAGCCGCAGCTACTCTTCCTGGATCCACACAGAACATGAAACATCACATAATACAGAACAGTAATAGAGAACAGCCCAAGGACAGAACTACACATATAGCCTACATATCAATACATACACACAAAACATCTAGATCAAATAGGGGAGAGGCGTTGTGTGGTGAGGTCTTGCTTTGATCTGTTTTTTGAAACCAGGTTTGCTGTTCATTTGAGCAATATGAGATGGAAAGGAGATCCATATAACACTATATGCTTTCTGTGATTTGTTCTGGATTTGGGGACTATGAAAAGACCCCTGGTGGCATGTCTGGTGGGATAAGTGTACTATGTTAGAGTTGTGTGTAATTTTACTATGTAAACAACACATTCATGTTTCTTGTAAAAAGAAGAAGAGATGCAGTCAGTCTCTCCTCAACTCTGAGCCAAGAGAGACTGACATGCATAGTATTAATATCAGCCCTCTGACTACAATGAAGAGCAAGACGTGCCGCTCTGTAATTGGCCAGCTGCAGCTTAACTAGGTCTTTCTTAGCAGCAGTTGACCATATGACTGGACAATAATCAAGAGAAGACTAAACTAGAGCCTGCAGGACTTGCTTTGTGGAGTGTGGTGTCAAAAAAGCAGAGCATCTATTTATTACGGCTCCTCATCTTCACAACCATTGAATCTATATGTCTGACCATGACAGTTCACAATCTAAGGTAACACCAAGTAACTGAGTCTCCTCAGCTTGTTCAACAGCCACACCATTAATTACCAGATTCAGCTGAGCTCTAGAACTTAGGGAATGATTTGTGTGCGTGTGCATGCATACGTGCAAGCACCTGTGGTCGGTTAGTGGAGTCAAAAATGTATGGGATGGCATCAAGAGTCAATACTTGACACATTAGGCGTGGACTGTACAGTGGATTTGTGGGGTGGAGGAACCCAACGCTAATGGCAGCTTTCATGGTTGACAGTATATACACAAGACATAAATCCATCAGTTTGCCTGGGAACTATACATTATTTGACTATGTGTTATAGTGTGTTGATGTCAGTAGGTTTAAAGTACCTGGCAAATGCTAATTTCACACATGCTGCACTGGTTGGTGGTGCAGCACACAGCTGGTGGGCTAACTGACTCTTGTTGGGAGTCTATTATCTGACCAGCTGCAGGTGTCGAGGAGGGGAGAGGAAATTCAGGAAGGGAACTCTCTCGTCTCTAGCCCACTGACGTCTATCCGGCTGAATGCAAATTCCAACACAAACCATTTCCACATTGTACAGAGTAGGTGTGTGTGGTGGCTGTGATTGTCTGTGTGTGTGTGCAGGGCCGGTTCAAGGCATAAGCGACATAAGCGGTCACTTAGGGCTCCTAGCCGCTCTGGGGCCCCCCGACCAAAAAATTAACTTTGTCTAGTTTTGTGTCGATATTTAGAACGTTTGCATAGAAAATAGATGCGACAATTTGCCTTCTACGTAGCGTTTCCATTTAACTATCTTGTGTTGATGAAAACAGCTGGACGTAATGACATCACAGCAACCCCAAAAAAACATATTCTCAAAAAACAGTGTCGAATAAAATGAAGTGGTTGAAGTTTTTCCATTACCCATTTAGGCAAATTGTGCATAAAAAAATTGCAGACAGCTTGTATGCCTTGCCACCTAACTGTTTCATGTCTCAGGTAGCCCGCGAAAGCCAGCATGGATAGAATGCATGAATTTACTAATATTTTGTCATATTGTGATAATTCTCATGTGCCAACATATCGCCACGGCCTACGCCATGACAAGTGAAAGTTGCATTCCTGTAGATCTGAAATAATTGGATGGTGAAACTTGCATCCAGGCAACCTGAAAAGCATGGCGAAGCAATTAAGCTATTCTTGAAAGTTGGGACAATCCTTATCCTGCAAAGAAACATTATGGTTGAATTATGGTTTTTATGGTTGAAAAAGTTGATTTCGCAAGCAGTAAGCTTTTAAATTAAATGTGGATTGGAGCTTATACTTACTTGATGACATCACGTGCCCTGCGTTCCTTAAAAATTATTCGACAATCATCTATAAAAAATAATAACAGTTTCCGTCATCATTTGTTGCAATAAGGAAAGTTTGACAGAAGAAAAATCCACCCTTGTCTAACAGATTAATTAGCCATGTCAGCTAACAATGTTTTGATTGGTAGTTAGTCTAGCAAGCTTTCTAAACTTAATCATGGCCGAATATTGACGGGCATGCAGAGTACGTGCTCAGGGGCCCTGATCTCAAGGGGGACCCCATTGACTTTGTTAGTCATTCTCACTCAGATATCATATTAACATGGCTTAAGTCATAACAAAATGTGTAGAATTGCAGGAAATTAGCTCTAAAATACAAAACAATTATTTCTATCCCATGGAAAAATGGGATAGAAATAATGTTTTATAAAATTGCAACATTTCCTCTACTCTTCATGGCAAAATGTTTAGAATTACCTTTAAAACTAAAACATTTCTCTCCATTGTCAAGAGGGGGGCCACTAAAATGTTTTTGCCACGAAGTGGGGTGCCCCCCCCGCCAACCAAATCTCGCTTAGGGCTTCCAAAAGGCTAGAGCCAGTCCTGTGTGTGCGTGTGTGCGTGTGTGCGTGTATGTGTGTGTGTGTGTGTGTGCATGCAAATCAAATCAAATCAAATTTTATTTGTCACATACACATGGTTAGCAGATGTTAATGTGAGTGTAGCGAAATGCTTGTGCTTCTAGTTCCGACAATGCAGTAATAACCAACAAGTAATCTAACTAACAATTCCAAAACTACTGTCTTATACACAGTGTAAGGGGATAAAGAATATGTACATAAGGATATATGAATGAGTGATGGTACAGAGCAGCATAGGCAAGATACAGTAGATGATATCGAGTACAGTATATACATATGAGATGAGTATGTAAACAAAGTGGCATAGTTAAAGTGGCTAGTGATACATGTATTACATAAGGATGCAGTCGATGATATAGAGTACAGTATATACGTATGCATATGAGATGAATAATGTAGGGTAAGTAACAATATGTCCGTAAACACACCGGCCAGCTGGTCAGCGCATGCTCTGAGGGCGCATGCGTGTGCTATGCGTGCGCTTGCACATGTTGTGTGTGTGTGTACTCTCTGAGCCTGTCTAATCTTCACCTGTGTGTGTGTGTGTGTGTGTGTGTGTGTGTGTGTGTGTGTGTGTGTGTGTGTGTGTGTGTGTGTGTGTGTGTGTGTGTGTGTGTGTGTGTGTGTGTGTGTGTGTGTGTGTGACAGTGTGTGAGAAGGAGAGAGTGACAGACAGAAAAAATAGAAGATAATAAATCCCACACATTTCCCATCACCACGGAGTGGAGCATATTTTGCATATAATCGTTTGAACTCTGACGTGAAATATGCCTTGACCTGAATACCTGCTTGACTGAACACACAGTGAACCCACCGAATTTGCATATAGTCGTTTGAACTGTGACGTGGAATATGCTATGGCCTGAATACCTGCATGACTGAACCCTGTTGATTCCATTGATGTTGCACTGTTAGTCAGTGACTGATATTACGTGACAGAACATTTAAACTGTAAACTCTCAAGGTTAACCTTTGACATTAGATCAACATATTGACATTACTAAATCAAGTCTAAATGGACTGTTTTTAATCTGTACGTTATTACTTATTTTTAACACAATCCAAACCTTCCCCAGAGAGACTTGTTGCCTCCTTCATGTTTAATGGATGGGAGAACACAGAGACCTAGCATCTGAAATAGACAATTATCCTGAATTGGGGCCTGCCAGGAAGAACACACGTTTAATAAGTGGCATGGGGGTCTGCTTGCCAGGGACAGGGTCCACACATGGGGATGGATGAGTGACCACGTCATTGCATGGCCAGGGTGCAGGTGCCCCCTATAACCCCCAGCCCCTTCCCCAAATAGTTGGGCTATGTCTGGGTGATCTAAATTCCGGCGCCGACAGTGTTATTTCTTACATTGGTACCCCAGGTAATCTTAGGTTTTATGTCATAGAATCGGGAGGAACTACTGGATATAAGAGCAACTTCAACTCACCATCATTACGACCAGGAATACGACTTTCCAGAAGCGGATCCTGTGTTTTGCCCACCACCCGGGACAATGGATCGGATCCCAGCCGGCGAACCAAAACAACAATGCCGTAAAAGGGGCAGACGAAGCGGTCTTCTGGTCAGGCTCCGGAGACGGGCACATCGCGCACCACTCCCGAGCATACTACTCGCCAGTCTCTTGACAACAAGGTTGATGAAATCCGAGCACGGGTAGCATTCCAGAGGGACATCAGAGACTGTAACGTTCTTTGCTTCACGGATACATGGCTCACTCGAGACACGCTATCGGAGTCGTTACAGCCAGCTGGTTTCTTCACGCATCGCGCCGACAGAAACAACCATCTTTCTGGTAAGAAGAGGGGCGGGGGAGTATGCCTTATGATTAACGAGACATGGTCTGATCATAACAACATACAGGAACTAGAGTCCTTCTGTTCACCTGACTTAGAATTCCTCACAATCAAATGTCGACCGCATTATCATCCAAGAGAATTCTCATTGATTATAATCACAGCCGCATATATTCCCCCCCAAGCAGACACATCGATGGCCCTGAACAAACTTTATTTGACTCTATGTTAACTGGAAACCACATATCTGGAGGCTGCATTCATTGTAGCTGGGGATTTTAACAAAGCTAATCTGAAAACAAGACTCCCTAAATTCTATCAGCATATCGATTGTGCTACCAGGGCTGGTAAAACCCTGGATCATTGTTATTCTAACTTCCGCGACGCATATAAGGCCCCCCTCCTTCCTCCTTTCAGAAAAGCTGACCACGACTCCATTTTGTTATTTACAGCCTATAGACAGAGACTAAAACAGGAAGCTCCCGCGCTCAGGTCTGTTCAACCACGCTTCAAGATTGCTTCGATCACGTGGACTGATATATGTTCCGCATTGCGTCAAACAACAACATTGACGAATACGCTGATTCGGTGACTCAAACTTTTACAGATGCACAATCGAGAGCATCCTGTCGTGCTGTATCACCGCCTGGTACGGCAACTGCTCCGCCCACAACCGTAAGGCTCTCCAGAGAGTAGTGAGGTCTGCACAACGCATCACCGGGGGCAAACTACCTCCCCTCCAGGACACCTACACCACCCGATGTCACAGGAAGGACATAAAGATCATCAAGGACAACAACCCCCCGAGCCACTACCTGTTCACCCTGCTATCATCTAGAAGGTGAGGTCAGTACAGGTGCATCGAAGCAGGGACCGAGAGACTGAAAAACAGCTTCTAAAGTCCATCAGACTGTTAAACAGCCACCACTAACATTGAGTGGCTGCTGCCAACATACTGACTCAACTCCAGTCACTTTAATAATGGAAAAATTGATGTAAAAAATGTATCACTAGCCACTTTAAAATGTTTACATACCCTACAATACTCATCTCATATGTACTGTATATACTGTACTCTATACCATCTACTGCATCTTGCCATCTTGATGTAATACATGTATCACTAGCCACTTTAAACAATGCCACTTTTACATGTTTACATACCCTACATTACTCATCTCATATGTATATACTGTACTCTATACCCTCTACTGCATCTTGCCTATGCCGTTCTTTACCATCACTCATTCATATATCTTTATGTACATATTCTTCATCCCTTTACACTTGTGTGTATAAGGTAGTAGTTGTGAAATTGTTAGGTTAGATTACTCGTTGGTTATTACTGCATTGTCGGAACTAGAAGCACAAGCATTTTGCTACACTCGCATTAACATCTGCTAAGCATGTGTATGTGACAAATAAAATTGTTTGATTTGATTTGATGTGATTTGTTCCTAGGTAAGATAGGTCTGTGCGTTTGTGTGTCTGTGGGTATTCTTGGTGGCAGTCGCCTAAAAACTCCCATCCTTCTTGAGGCTACAATTATTTTGTACTGCTAACAGAATTTTACAATTAAAAAGCCACAACAAGCCAGCTATGGGTGCGGGCCTGTGCCTGGGTGCGTGTGTGAGAGAGTGAGGGCATGAGAGAGTGAGAGAGACAGCTACATGAGCTTTTTTAATTAAGACACTCCAATCATTGCTTGCTGAGTGCCTAGTCCTAATGATACCATTCTGGCTAGACAGTGTCTACTAGATTTAGTTCACTAAGAACTATAAATACAGAACTTGACCTTGATGCTCCCTTGAAGCCTCAGCTAACCTCAGCTACATGAATATCTCTTTGTGTTCGTTTGGATGAAGGCTCCAACGGCCTTTGCTGTGGCTAGCGCCAAGCTCTCCAAGTCCAAGTTGAGTTGAAAATAGCAATGCAGTTTGGATATGTGGTTTTTCTTGCTGTTGGTTTGCTGTTTCTTCTAGGGGCTTGAGGTCAGAACATATTGCTCATAATCCGCTTCATGTGCCAAATGACATGATATAATTCATAGTCCTTCTAGCTTATTTAATTCACGTTTTAAATTAACAATTATTTTACATGCTTTGGCTCTATTTAGTTTATGGTCAAGCAAAATTGACAATAGTATTTTCTATGTTGTGGGTCTGTGTCTGTGTTGTTCCTGGACCAACTAACAACTCTACCTCATATTGGCACAGCTCAGTCGGAGCTTAACCCTCCATTCACATATTGGCTACAAATTTGTCTAATTTTGAATAATAATCAGAGAAATGCTCACATGGCTTCTCTTCCAGCAAAGCCCACATTTGGTCTCTGTGCCTGCCATTAAAAAACATTTAATAATCTCAACGAATCATTTGTCTTTGTGTCAGGGCCAGGCAAAGCCAAGGGCAGCTTCGAGCCCTGTGATTGGCTGGCAGATACATTGACATCACCAGGGGTGAGAGTTCGATCTAGGACAACCTTGCAGGTCCTTTGGTGCCAAGTTCTGTGTTGAGAGTTTCCAGGTGTGAAAGGGTCTCCTTGTTGTTCTTGGGCTTATTTGAACATCTGCGCAGGACAACTAGCCAGCTCAGTGGAATGGATTCAAGCTGAATCTGGCTGCAAATTCCAGTGAAACAAGGAGAGTAATTTAGCAAAAGTAAGCTTTTTTGGGTGGGGAGGTGGATTGGGGAATTGAAAGGCCCAGTGTTAAGAATAAGGTTTTCGGTTCCTAATGCAAACTCACTATCATATTTTCCTTTCATATTTTTTTCCCTTTTTCAACTTTTACAACTTGATATGCTGTTGGAGACCCACCAAAAAGTTGACACACATTTATTTGGAGGATGAGCTTTGATGGGAAACCACCAAGGCCTCTTGCAAGCTCTGAAGGTCCCAGCAATGCACCTTGGGTAAATTATTTCAAAGTATACTCCTGTTTCGATCTTTAGATAATAATTGACACTTGCGATAGCTTTCCTTACAATGCTCCAGTCTATGCCATGACCCCTAGCGTAAACGCACCATAGATCCATTCCCCTGTGACTGGGTCCTAGTTGGGGGCAGGTGGCCCACACGGACACCTCTATGGGGTTCAAACCCAAAGGTCAAAGGTCAGACTCCTAAAATGACGGGCTTCCTCTCCGCCCCCTAATTGCCTGTTTATTTTTAGTCGCAACAGGGCAATGTGGAACTATTAAAGAAACATGAACATGAGGGCTGCCGTCTAATTACCACTGGCCAGGCAGACCCCTCTCTTTCCCTCCGATTGTTACCACATGCTACCAGAGAGAGTCTACCCTGTCTCCCCTATTCCTTCTGTCTCCCACTTACCTTTTTTTGGAGGTAAGTGGAACTCACAATCTGGGGTCTCTCTTAGAGAAGTGAGTTTGTATCAATTAATAGACACTTCTGTTGTCATGTTTATCAGGTTGCTAACTGAAAATGTTACCTTTGTGAAGAACAGGTAAAATAAAATAAAAATGCATATTCATTTATTGTCTTTGAAATGTTAAACATGTTTCTTTTATAAAAGGATGAGGCCCATGGGAGAACGAGGGAGACCTCTGACGATTTTCATAATCGTCTCAAAATCCAATACGAAACGTCCAAAAAATTGTGTCTTCAAAAGTCGTTGAAATGTCTGCAGATCACATGTGGATGTGGCTGCACAGGAAGGAGATAATAAACCAAATGAGCATTTATCACTGGGCCATTGCTGTCAGAGTCGTGTGTATAGGTGGCAGGGAAGTCAGGCGCAGGAATCAAACTGAGTGTAATGGAGGTATTTAATAACAAATAAACTAAACATACTCCAAACACTAAATGTAACAAATAAACAAAGTGGGTACGAGGACCCGTCACTCACCAATACAAAACACAACACTGAATAACAAACAATCTCTGACAAAGACATGACGGGAAACAGAGGGTTGAAAACACAACAGAGGTCCTGGATGGCAGGAAGCTTGGCCCCAGTGATGTACTGGGCTGTACGCACTACCCTCTGTAGTGCCTTGCGGTCGGAGGCCGAGCAGTTGCCATACCAGGCAGTGCAACCAATCAGGATGCTCTCGATGGTGCAGCTGTGAAACTTTTTGAGGATTTGAGGATCCATGCCAAATCTTTTCAGTCTCCTGAGGGGGACTAGGTTTTGTTGTGCCCTCTTCATGACTCTCATGGTGTGTTTGGACCCTGTTTTTTTTCTTTCTTTTTTTTCTAAGGGGGTGAATCAGCTAAATATTGTGGAAAGAATATTGGTTCCATCAATGTAATTGTCTGCATCATTTCCAATCCCCCATATACTTTTTTGGTAAATATATATATCCATACACATATGCATACATATACACTTATATACATACACATACCTACATGTATATAGACATACTTTTTTGGTAAATATATATATCCGTACACACATGCATACATATACACATATATACATACATATATATGTATATATATATATATGTATGTATACTTTTTAAAAGAATATACCTTTATTATTATTTCCCGCAAACCCTTCCACCGATCCCCCAATTGGAGTAAACTAATAAACACTTCGGCTTTTACCTTCATTTTATACACCTTATCTCTCAACATCATCCATTTTGGATTTCTATTTGCCATATATTGTTCAACTGTGCTGTGATGCTTCACAAACGACTTGAACCTTTCCATTCTCATAGCTTCTACAGATTGTAAATTAAAAAATAAACATTTTTGCTAAAATAATTATTATATTATTGATTGATTGACTATGGCTTTTCAAATCACCCAGTATTGCTGTCTGCAGCGTTATTTCTAGGCAAATGATGCAATTCTTCAGCCATTCCTGGACCTGTAACCAAAAACGAGCTACATATGGACAATACCAAAATAAATGATCTAATGACTCTGCCTCCTCACAGCAGAATCTGCAGAGCTGGGAAGATTGTATCCCCCATATATATAACATTCTATTAGTTGCAAGAATTTTGTATAGTAATTTAAATTGAAAAATTCAAAGTTTTGCATCCAGCGTTGTTTTGCGTATCAATTCATAAACCATGTGCCATGGAACAGGTACATCAGAAAATCTCTTCCCAACTATTTTGCAATTTATATAGCACAGCCGTCAGTTTTTTGGTCCTTAAATGAAATAGGTATATGTTTTTATTTATCACACTTTTCTTTAACCATTTATGTTCTTTAATACATGGCCGACATACAACTTCCTTACATTTTTGTGGTAATGCTGCAATTAATTGGTTGTAATGTTGGGTAGAGCAGATATTTCCATATGTCTGTGTTAGCTGCATGTGTGACATAACTCCACCAGTCCTATTTATGATATCATTCACTAAATCTATACCTTTTTTAAAAAAAATCTTCGAAAAATACAGTTTTTTTAATCATTAAGTATATTTGAATTTAACCACAATATTTGTTGTATTATTTGTTCTGTCTTTTCAGGTGGATTAAACTGAAATTGCAACCAACTTTCTAAAATAAAGATATTTTGGAGATTATTTCCTTTTCAAACAATCGATGTAATCTGAATAAAGGGAAAAAGGCCCTTCTTGGACCATGTTAGTTTATTGGTGATGTGGACACCAAGGAACTTGGAGCTCTCAAGCTGCTCCACTGCAGCCCCGTCGATGAGAATGGGGGCGTGCTCGGTCCTCTTTTTCCTGTAGTCCACAATCATCTCCTTTGTCTTGATCATGTTGAGGGGGAGGTTGTTGTCCTGGTACCTCACGGCCAGGTTTCTGTATAGGTCATCAGTTATTGTTTTCCTATTCGGATTTCGTCATATTTGTGGAATCGCTTAGATAATGTGATCTTGTTCCATTTCTTTCAAAGTATGTAATCAAACCAGATCTATTTCAAAATCCAAATGCAAGACACTGTTTGTCTACCCAGCCTTCTGCTTCAGATTTCTATATGCTTCCTTTATCCTTAGTCCTAATCTGTGTTTTTGGTAACACGTGTGTGTGTGTGTGTGTGTGTGTGTGTGTGTGTGTGTGTGTGTGTGTGTGTGTGTGTGTGTGTGTGTGTGTGTGTGTGTGTGTGTGTGTGTGTGTGTGTGTGTGTGTGTGTGTGTGTGTGTGTGTGTAAGGTTATCTTCAGACACCTCGGGCCCAACCGCCTAGCTAGCAGCTAACACTGACAGATTGGTTTTTCCTCCCTCCCCACCTAGCAGAGCAGCAACCATCCTGATGCTTCCTTACTAGATCCTCCAACTTCATGAATCACTAGCATTGAAGAAAATAGAGACTAGACAGCAATGAATTCATGCAAAAAGGTTGCAAGAACATTTGTTTTATATAGTGTACAAAACATTAGGACTAATATTGAGTTGCAACCCTTTTTTCCCTTCAGAACAGCCTCAATTCGTTGGGGCATGGACCACAAGGTGTCGAAAGCGTTCCACAGGGATGCTGGCCCGTGTTGACTCCAACGCTTCCCACAATTGTTTCAAGTTGGATGGATGTCCTTAGGGTAGTGGACTATTCTTCATGCACACGGGAAACTGTTGAGCATGAAAAACCCATCAGCGTTGCAGTTCTTCACACACTCAAACCGGTGTGCCTGGCACCTACTACCATACCATGTTCAATGGCACTTACAACTTTTGTCTTGCCCATTCACCCTCTGAATGGCACACATACACAATCCATGTCTCAAATGTCTCAATGCTTAAAAATCCTTCTTTAACCTGTCTCCTACCCTTCATTTACACTGATTGAAGTGGATTTAACAGGTGACACAAATAAGGTATCACATTCACCTGGTCAGTCTGTTTTGTACACTCAGTGTGTATAAATATATATATATGCAAGAAGGTTGGTGGCCCCTTAATTGGGGAAGACGGGCTCGTAGTAATGGCTGGAGCAGAATAAGTGGAATGGTATCAAATATATCAAACACGTAGTTTCCATGTGTTTGACGTCGTTCCATTTGCTCCGTTCTGGCCATTATTATGAGTCGTCCTCCCCTCAGCAGCCTCCCGTGGCAAGAGATGACTATGAAAGGCCATGGTGGTCACGTCCCTGGCTTGGAAGCTGCTCTCCTGGAAAGGTTTTGAAAATCCAGTTTTTTCGTTAGCTTCTTTGCGTAATGCATTTGAGAGATACCGGGAAAAAAAATCTGCTACGCGCTACGAACCTGCTACATGCTGAGTTTTATTCTCTGACTGTTGTATGCATATAAACATGGCTTCAGAACAGCTACCACATCACAGGAAAATACCCTATTGTACACCTTGAAATCCAGATCCCTGTCCACAGTGTAATGTTATCCATGTTCAGCTGTAGCTCAGCTGTAGATTATGAATAAGGAGAGATAGTATATGGTGTTGTTCCTGTATGACCCTGTCTAGGCTCTTAATGAAGTATTACAGTAGTGGTCCATGAGCACGGCTCTCCAATGGACAAGCTATTAAATACCCCTGGCCAAGTCTTTAGAGTCCAATTGACTAATTCAAGTGTTTTTAAAACAGGATCGTGGCATTGACAGCTAACTGACCACTTAAACTACAGGAATCCTTTTGTTTCCAACATTCAAAATCGACATTGGTCAAATGTGATCTTCTAAATTCATTTTTAGATTATGCACCCTTTCTTCATTGGAAGTAGGAGGCACAATCACTCCCTCTCATGTTTGGTTGCCTAAAAAATGACTTGTTGTGATCCCAAACCCTTCCCTTATTCATTCATCAGTCCTCTTTCCTGACAGCTTAAGACATGGGGCCCCCAGATGCCTTGGAGAGATTTGGGGTGGTTTTGAGCGATGGAGGGTGGAGGACGGGGGGGACGGGGGGGACGGGGGGGACGGGGGCTTTAGGCTAGTTATTACCCTGTTATTACTCTCTCAATCCCCTTCCCCTGGGCTGTGCCCCTACCCAACTGTCAGTCAGCTTGATACAAACAAGATCCCCAGATTGGTCAGTCACATGTGGGCCCCATTCAACTGAGTGTGACCAACACCTCCCATGGGAAGAGCATAGATAGTCTCACTTACAACAACCCTGTCACAACCATGTCTTTTCCTGAGTTGTTTCAATCTTTTCACCGCTGTCAGTTTGCTAAATGTATAATGCAAATAATGAGAAGGATCATCTTGCAAAGTCTCTATATTTGTCATATTGAGGACCCATTTGTTAGGCATGCAGACAAAGGGAGGTCAATTTCATCCCCCTGAAAAGATAGAACAAATAATACAACAAATATTATGGCTGAACTCAAATGTGCTGGTTGATAAAATACCTGTATTTATGGGAAAGATGTTTGAAAAGGGTATTTTGTTTTTAAATTATATTGTACATTGGAATGGTAGAGTTATGTACTTCAAGGAATCGTACGGAAAGGTCTGCTCAATCCAAGAGTACAACCAATTGATTACAGCATTACCCCAAAAATGGAGGAGGCAGGTGGCAGCGGGAGGAGGTAGGGAACTGGTCTGTCTGCCCAATATAAAGGATCAAAACTGGAGGAGGCAGGTGGCAGCTGGGGGAGGTAGGGAACTGGTCTGTCTGCCCAATATAAAGGATCAAAACTGGAGGAGGCAGGTGGCAGCTGGGGGAGGTAGGGAACTGGTCTGTCTACCCAATATAAAAGATCCAAACTTGCGGAGGAATAAAAATAGCATACATAGGAAAGTATACCAGTTTCATTTGAGTACCAGGATGTTGACAGCTGTGCCATACAGATTGAAAAATTGTTGGGAAAACATTGTTGATCTACCGATTCCATGGTACAGGGTGTATGAGTTGATATATAAAATGACGCAAGATTCAAGACTTCGTGCTTTTCAGCTATTATTATAATATAGAATTCTTTCCCACAAGAATTTAATATTTTGGGCATACAATCATCGAAGCTCTACAGATTTTGTTGTGAGGAATCAATAGACCGTTTATTTTGGTATTGCCCTCAGGTAGCCTCTTTCTGGTCTCAGGTTCAGGAATGGACGAAAATGCAGAACATGGATCTAAAATTGACCCTAGAAATAGTACTATTGGAAGATCTGGAGAGACCGGGTCAGTCAATTACTAATATACTAATACTCTTAGTGAAATTACTTATCTTCAACTCGCAATCTGTGGATTCAATTCAATTAGATAGAAATTGGATGTTAAACATCACAGCACAGTTGAAAGATACATGGTGTGTAGAAATCCAAAAAAGGTGGCCAGCAGAGAAAGATGGGCTGGGCTGAGGGAAACTGAGGGTTGGGATGTGGAATAGGAGACAAGTGGAAGGGGAGTGGCTGGGCGGGGGGTAGAATGATGGTCAAAGATTAAAGTATAAAAAATAAAGTCAAAATAAAACATTACAAGTAGTTAGTTTGTTTGAATCGTTTGAATGACACTGAGGGGCAGTGTTTTTACAGCGAATGCCGGTTTGCCTGACACGGAACTCAAACCGGCTTATATTCATTTGGGGACAGGTCGAAAAGCATTAAACATTTATGGCAATTTAGCTAGTTAGCTTGAACTTGCTAGCTAATTTGTCCTATTTAGCTAGCTTGCTGTTGCTAGCTAATTTATCCAATTAATCCACACATAAAACAGTCAACCGAATCATTTCTAGTCATCTCTCTTCCTTCCAGGCTTTTTCTTCTCGACTTTATATTAGGATTGGCAACTTTCATAAATTAGGTGCATTACCGCCACTGACCTCGTTCGTCTTTCAGTCACTCACGTGGATATAACCAATGAGGAGATGGCACGTGGTAACTGCTTCTATAAACCAATGAGGAGATGGGAGAGGCAGGACTTGAAGCGCGATCTGTGTCAGAAATAGAACTGATTTCTATTTTAGCCCTTGGCAACGCAGACGCTCATTGGCCCGCGCGACCAGTGTGGGTGCAATAATTGAATAACATAGATTTCTAAATTTATTTTGCAACGCACGTGACACGAGCGGTGTAGTCGGCCTGTGAGGCTGATGCCATGCAGGTGTTTGTACACATGCATATATATACACACATGTGCGCATACACAGACATACGCACAGGTAAATAGTGCCACACATGCATTGAAACATATTCAGTTGGTCTTGCTGTTATGATTTTTGTTGTCCTTGATGTCTTTGTTGTTTTTTGCATTGTTGTTTTCCTTTGTCTTTCTCTTTTTTCTCTTTTGTTAATTTTGTTGGTTGTTGGTGCATTTGGGTGTCTTGGGGGTGGGGAATGGAATTATTATTATTTTTTTAATTGGGGGGGGGCTCGAATGGTTGAGGGGATGCTCTTGGGGAATTGTGGGGGGGTTCTTGGAGGGCTGGCGCTTGGGAGCTTGGGTCGGTGGCTGATGGATCGCTGGTTCGGGTCCCCGTTTTTGACCTTGTGGGAGGTCTGTTGACGTGCCCTTGAGCAGGGCGTTGACCCTGGTTGCTTGTGTGTGCCGCTCTGGATGGGAGTCTGTTAGATGACTAATGTGATGTAGTTATTGAGCGGCTTCACTGCAAGAATATTGTATATTTTTTAAATATACACAAACAATTGTAAAAACAAAGGGGGGTACAATAGATGCTCCCTATAGGAAACTGATGGGCATGTAGAGAGCCTCAGCCCCATTGCCGGGTCTGTTATTAATATAAATAGAGTGAAATGGGATCAGAGATTAATCTTCTCAAATTAGAGCTATGCAACGTTAAATGAGAGTCTAGGATTCGTCCTCCAGCAAATCCACTATAGTTGGAATTTTAATTCAAGTATGAAAATAGGGCCAAAATGAGTTGTCCAAAATAGGTTGGGTTTAATATTGATTTACTTGCCCATTGAAGGCAACGGAGCATGGGGTAGATGTGATGTTTGGAAAATAAAGTGTAAAGATACGATAACCTCTCTGTGACCATGCTATTGAACCATCTGGTAACATTTTAGAATAATGGCTGTTCACCCTGGTTATCAGGAGTGTGTTTTCCGTATATTCCTCTTTTATCTTTGGCTTGGAATTTGAAACTTTCTGCCATTTAAAACGCTTAATTGTGGAAAATTCAGAGTTGTTTTTTTTGTTGTTGGTCTGTTCTGTTCGAGTAACACCCAAACGCTGCACACACAGTGTTGGTCTGTTCTGTTCGAGTAACACCCAAACGCTGCACACACAGTGTTGGTCTGTTCTGTTCGAGTAACACCCAAATGCTGCACACACAGTGTTGGTCTGTTCTGTTCGAGTAACACCCAAATGCTGCACACACAGTGTTGGTCTGTTCTGTTCAAGTAACACCCAAAAGCTGCACACACAGTCTTGGTCTGTTCTGTTCGAGTAACACCCAAACGCTGCACACGCAGACGTGTTTCATTTCCTGTGTGTTTGTGCGGCTGGCATTCTTTGTTGTCACTTTTGTTGTTGGTTTTTGTTTCTCCCTTTGTGACGTGGTCAGACTTTACGATGGTTAACGGTTAGACTAATCCTGAGAATGTGTTGTGCACATGTATCTACAGTAGGGTGTACTGTCCAGGCTCTGGCACAGTTTGTAGCGTAAAGACTTTCATTTGCAAAATGGGTCTCGTGTTCTCCTACGACAAATGAGTTCATATTTGCAACATACAAATAGTTTTGTTGGATAGTAAGTAGCCCTTCAAAGTGTGTACCATTCATAATCAGATCTTCTATAAATACAGTTAAAGAGATGTCTTGGCAGAAGTACTCAAGAAAGTATTTCATGAGCCTATAAAATTGATGGGAAAGGGATACATGGAATATTATTCACACATTAAAATCAACTCATCTCTGCCAAAACGCAGTATTGCTATCCAAATGTGTTTTTTTTATTGAACAAATGATTGACAATTACTAAAACTATTAATGTAGTGGTGTTATGCCAAATGCCTATTCATTAATGAATGGGTTTGTGTAACGATGAAATACATTGTACTCACATGCTCTGTCCCAACAGATGATGGTCATCAGCTCACTGCCAATCAAGAACCAATCAAATGTTGATTCTCTTTCTAATTGGTGATGTCACCAGCTGGTGGGCCACCGTTACCACCCATAGTACAGCTGTTCTAGGTCTCAGTCTCTGTTGAGTTTTTGAAACGTAACCCCAAGTAATATGAAATGGCTGTAACGTCATCTGGTTTCATGCTTGAATAATAGACAAACCAATGAGAAGTTAAAACCCTGAAAAGTTTTTGCAGTCTGGCATGAAATTCTAGATGTGCCTGTGCTAAACCAAGCATCTGGTCCTTCTGTCTTGACGTCTTACCGAAATCCTCTCAAACTGTGTTGGGAGGGAGCTACGGCTAGCAGCTTGGGACACTCCCCTATTCCAATTGGTAATCTTCCTGAGAAATCCAAGGTGGGATGCTGGTTAAGGGAAAGGCCGCTATTCCCTCAGTGTCTCAGAGCATTCTGAAGTTTGCAGGGGGTCAAGGGTTGGGCCGAGATGGAGGGCAGGGTTAAGCATTGAGGTGAACCAGTAGCATTGTCTGCTGAGGGGCGGCCACTCAATTGGGCTGGGCCCATTCCTTTTGTTGATGTGTTTTGTTGTCATTGTCAACTGGGCTTAATACACATTCCATTCTGGCGGCATTATGAGGGTACACAGGAGCTAGGTAGCTGTAAGGGGGTTGGCAGGGTGGTGGGATGGTAGGGGGATGGAGAAGAAGTTGGGTTTGTAAATCGCGGAGGCTTTGGGGGAGACAATAGCAGGTGACTCCCTGAGCCATATGGGCCCTTAGAGGTCCTTAGGGCCCCGAGCTGAGCAGAGCATGACAATGAGTCAGTTCCAAGATAGGTAGAGTAGAAAAGGTATCCTCAGGTGTGTGCCACAGAGGGATTTACTTGAGGTAAAGGTTATCCTTCAACAAGTCCTGAAATGTATTATGACAGTGCAGACAATGACGAAACAATCATTTCCATGGAACGAGAACTACTCTAAACTGTTATGAGTGCGGTGACAAAAAAGTGTACACTTGTAATGCATAATATTCTAGCGTCAACATCAGTCCTAGCTTAAGTCAAGTGGAGAATCAGTGTTTTTACCAAGTTGTTGTGACCATAACATTCTAAAATCAAGTCCCTCCCTTTGTACTCATGCCAGATGAGAGCCCATGCTTAGCTTACATGCTTCACCAGTATCAGAAATGGAGATTATGTATTGACTGCTACCTGAGTATGTTACGAGACCAAACAGGCTATGTTAATACTAGGTATTGTCTGTGCATGCTCACCAGCTTTTGGTTAACTCTCCTTGGGCCATTCTGTTCATCTTGAAGGCATGAGGGGGCAGAGCCTGACCTTTACTACACAGGTGTGTACGAACCAAGGCTCGTCCAAAGTCCTCAAGTCAATCCACCAGTTAGTGAGAGGTGACTCGTCAAAAACAAAAAGAGGTCAACTTTTGGTCAATTGAAAGTTCACCTATGGTTCACCTCTTTGCCCTTTTATCTGTCTTGTCTTCACAGTCACTGACATGGTCTCCCCTGCTAGCTACCGGATTATTCTAGATCACTTGCTCATACTTCACATCTTCCCTGTGTCCTCTGGTCCCCTTCCTAGGCCTTTAAAGCACATTCCAGGTAAATGGGTTGTTCTTTCCTGGAGCCTCTTGTCACTGAAATATGGATGCCGTTTGAAGTAGGTAGCCCCTGTACAGCTGACGCAGAGGTAACATGTTTGGGGTAGGAGGGAGATCAGTCAGACTGCTAGTGTTATCAGCCCCAGTCCATCATGTCTGCCAAACCTCAGCAGATTTCCTCCGCTCCGAGTCGGTCGGCCTAGAGTGCCGTCCTCAGGTCATTGCTTGCCTTTCGCTCTCTTTAGCTGTCTTGAAAAGGCTGATGCATAACTGTGCAGTGGTGCGCTAGCAAATGAAAACCTTAATACTATACCACAGTTATTCAACTAATTGTAGGTGTAGTCGTTCATACATAATCACAAGTACCACACACTCACAAAAAGGTGATAAAGTTAATGACTTGGATGATGTGCTGCACATACAGTACTGTAGGGAGCCACTGATTTCAATCTACAATATTTGTTAACGCCACAGATTTTAGTAGCTATTTCTGACACAGTAAGCTCAACTTCGTGAGAGTGATTTTCTTTTTCCCTGCTAGCAGTCAGTGCAGGGAACTGCCAAAGCTAGGTCAGTCAATCAGATAAAACTTTGTTCTCTTTTTTCCCCCTTTAGGTCATGCACATAAAGTCACGTAGATCACATCATTAAGCTCTTTTTTGTTTACAAAGCGCTGCACCACAACATTCCAACTTACCTAACTTCCCTGTTAAGGGTTGGTTTACACTGGAGATTCCTTTGGCGTCTACAGAGTTAGGTTAATCAGCAGTTAGGTTCCTTGCACCCTATGTTTTGAATAATCTCCAAAACATTTTTCGAGTGGATGCTTTGCTGTCCTTATGTAACAGTATTGCTTCCGTCCCTCTCCTCGCCCCGAACCAGGGACCCTCTGCACACATCAACAACTGACACCCACGAAGCATCCACAAAAGTCATTGCCCTTGCAGAGCAAGGGGAACAACTACTTCGAGGTCTCAGAGCGAGTGACGTCACCGATTGAAACGCTATTAGCGTGCACCACCACTAACTAACTAGCCTTTTCACATCGGTTACACTTAGGCCAATTCAGACAGCTGACAAATGATTTTTATGATGAAGAATGTGTTTCTTTTAATTTCATGTGTTTTGTATTTCATGTGTATTTAATATGTATATTGTGTAAACTTATGGTTATCCATACTTGCCTATTGATGTTTTTGTATTTGTGCAGGGCTCATTTGCAAAAGAGACTTTAGTCTCAATATGACTTCCCTGTTGAAATAAAAGGTAAATACCAAGAGTTTTTTATTCAGCACTATTTTGCAGTTGCCAGGCAGGGTTTTCCAAGCCCGGCCCTGGGGACTAGATTATGACTAATGGAGCCATGTTAACGTGACCCAAGTAGGCGGCTGGCGAGGATGAGGAGCAGTCGGGCCCTACACCTTATCAGCCAATCTTTCCTGAGCCAGACTAGGCGGGGGAGATTCGAGGGGACAAACCCACAGGAAATGCATCATCACTGACTGACCCTGGTCACGTCCACGACAAAGGCTCAGAGCCTAGTTACATATGGAAAATATGGAAATGTTGGAGATGTGATAGGGACTGGATTGGTGAATAATTAGTGATGTAAAATGGGTTTGCATGCAGACTCCCTTTTCCATCAGCATTACTGTTGATTTCAACATGCTAACCACAAATCGGTGATTAAGAGTCTCCAGATTTTTTACCTTCATTTAACTAGGCAAGTCAGTTATGAACAAATTCTTATTTACAATGACGGCCTACCCCGTCACCCCGCACAATCGCTGGGACGATTGTGCGCTGCCCTATGGGACGTCCAATGTGATACAGCCTGGATTCGAACCAGGGACTGTAGTGACTGAAGTGAATAGAGAGGCAGGAATTTGATGTGAGGCTTTTATTTGCCACAATTGATATTGCTATAGGTACAATGTTTAATATACAACCAGCCACCTTTCTAGTTGCGGACATGTGTACTGTGATTTTGTTTCCCCCTCTTGCTTGCCTTATTGAACCCCCTGTGGTCATAGCTGACAACAGTTAGATTATCTAAGTCATTAATCATTATTTTGTGGTTCCCTGACTGATTTCAACACTTGCTCCCATCAAGGTTAGTTGCGACTTGGGGAGCCTGGCTCCTCTCCCTCTCTTAAGGCATACTGGTGGTTTCCTAGTGGTTAGGTGTTGTGGCTTTAAGGGGTGTTGCATTAATGGCATTAGCATCGTATCTCCCTTTTGTAATATTTCAATAGCTATATTTATATATCCACACACAACTCGAGGGAAATAATGTATATTTTCATATTCAATTCTAAAATCAGAACATTAACTAAAGATTAAAATCTTCCCTGTCTGAATTCAGAAGTCCCTTCAACAGCTCAGCTATGTTCTGTCTATATTTACAGTACACTACCATGCTTGATTGTGTTCGGGTAAAACATGCCCAGTCACAGAGCCTTTACCTACCTTCCCTCCTCCACAGTGGAAGTCACAGATGGCCATTCATAGTGCCTCGGTGAGAACAGCAGGTGTGGGAATCATCTGGATTCTAGAAACCCTCCCAGTTCGCTTTGTCCCTTATTCACCATTAGTCTGACAAGCTGCTACCCATTGTGCCCTCTCCCTGTGGCAGACAGTGGAGCAGGGATGATTATAACATTAGAAGCCAGTGGCTGAGCAGAGCAGAAGTTTCAGCTAGTGAGAAAGACATGGCTGTAAAAAAGGAAGGGGGACCAGAGACAGGCTGCTCTGTTCTCACAGGAAAACGTAATCCAGCACAGAGACCAGTCAGACCACACTGTGGCTCCCATCTGTTTATCATCTCCTCTCTCATTTTCTCTGTCACTATTACAGGATATAGGCATCTGCTGGGAGACTTTCTCAAAGTGGCTGTTTTGGGGTTTGGGGGACTACCTCGATGCTATCCTGTTATTTATGATGCAGGTTAACTTTCATGGCATGGAAAATAACAAAAAGGAAGTAATGCTACTGGTAGCTAATTTTGCTGTCATGTCAAAGCCTCCATCGAACTCATGACAGGTCTATACTAGGAATGATCGTTGAAAATGTGCATCATACTATAATATTGCTTGGTTTAACACATTCCGTAGTGCGACAATCTGACCCGCCCCCCTTTAGTTCCACTCAGGTGTACAGCCCTTTGCGTCTACCTGCGTCAATGCCACATTCAAACCTGGCCACTCTAACATCAAAGCTCAGGGGGTGTTCCCACTCAGGGTTGGGTGTCATGGGAGAATGACCCCGAGAGAGGCCACTCTGGCCCTAGGACAGCGTAGAGCCAGCTGAGAGGATAGGAGTGCTCAATCAGTGCATTCCACAGTCCAGTCCCCACATAAAAACCCGACCTCAGTAGAAGAGACAGACCGTGTCTGATGGTTTGAATCTCAATCACACCTGAGCTGCGGACTGTAGCTTGGTCTGCATAGTGGGGGGCTCCAACAGGTGGTAGATGCCTGCCATGTAAATTACTCAGTTCTAATCAAACTTTATTGGTCACATACACATATTTAGCAGATGTTATTGCGGGTTTAGCAAAATTTCTTTGTTCATAGGTCCCCCTCCCAGCAGACAATACACAAATTAATTACTGGACCCTGTCTGTAGCATTTAACAATTCACAACAAATCTCACAGTAAAATAATGGAATTAAGAAATAAACAAGTCCTAGGTCGTACAATGTCGGAGAGGCGCATTGACTAGAATACAGGATATAAATATGAAATGAGTAAAACAGTATGTAAACAGTATTAAAGTGACCCGTTTTCCATGTCTATGTGCATAGTGCAGCAGCATCTAAGTTGCAGGGTTGATTAACCGGGTGGTAGCCGGCTAGTGACAGGGACTAAGTTCAGGGCAGGGTACTGGGTGGTAGCCGGCTAGTGACAGGGACTAAGTTCAGGGCAGGGTACTGGGTGGTAGCCGGCTAGTGGCAGGGACTAAGTTCAGGGCAGGGTACTGGGTGGTAGCCGGCTAGTGACAGGGAATAAGTTCAGGGCAGGGTACTGTGTGGTAGCTGGCTAGTGACAGGGACTAAGTTCAGGGCAGGGTACTGGGTGGTAGCTGGCTAGTGACAGGGACTAAGTTCAGGGCAGGGTACTGGGTGGTAGCCGGCTAGTGACAGGGACTATGTTCAGGGCAGGGTACTGGGTGGTAGCCGGCTAGTGACAGTGACTAAGTTCAGGGCATTGGGGGGAGGTGATAGCTATTTAACAGTCTGATGGCCTTGCAAAAGAAGCTCACGGTCCCAGCTTTGATGTACCTGTACTGACCTTACCTTCTGGAAAACAGGTCCATCGCTGGAAGCTGGGGCAGCTTCAGAGGGGTCAGTGTGTCGGCCCTCTGCTCTGCCCAGTTGAATACCTGAACTGAAGGTGCAGGCAATAAAGTGCAAACTCCTTTGATGTGATGCTCCACCCAAGGGCTTCTTCCCCCTCCCAGCAGACAATACACAAATTAATTACTGGACCCTGTCTGTCCCTGCTCTTCAAAGCATTAGCAGGCACTAAACGCTGCATAGGAAACTCTAAGCTCATGCACCAGACAGGCCTTTAAACTCCCGCTCACCCCTGGGCACTGAGGTGGTTTGGATGAGTCCAAATAAATCACAGTAGCCTGCAACATATTCCCTCACACAGTGCCTGAAGCACCACACTGATCCCCTAAGGTGAATGGGTGACTGGATTGTTGTGAGTTGGCGTGACTGCATTCCCCTGCCCACCTCCTGCCACAGAAAATGATGATTTTGGGGGAATGTTAGGGCATTAGTGTGAAAGACTGCACCCTCTGGTATATTACCAGAGGTCAGACGTTCATTCATGTAAATTAAGTGTTGGAATGAATTCATAAAAATGTCCAATCATGCCCCAATTCTACTACATCATAAACATGTGACTAAATGCAAAAAGTGATATGAAACATGGCTGGATGCATTTGTCATTGAGGTGTAAGTCAACAACAACAACAAAAAATCACCAATATCATAACCACAAACCTTGCAACCAATTATTGGAATGATATTCAAAGCAGTGTATCAGACGATCTTTGTTGTTCCTTAATGTAATCCCTTGTTTTGGCCTCAAGTGAAGAGTTGGTTGGGAGAAAATTGACCCACTTGTGTAATTTAACCAGGTAGGCTAGTTGAGAACAAGTTCTCATTTGCAACTGCGACCTGGCCAAGATAAAGCATAGCAGTGTGAACAGAGAGTTACACATGGAGTAAACAATTAACAAGTCAATAACACAGTAGAAAAAAAGGGAGTCTATATACATTGTGTGCAAAAGGCATCAGGAGGTAGGCGGATAATTACAATTTTGCAGATTAACACTGGAGTGATAAATGATCAGATGGTCATGTACAGGTAGAGATATTGGTGTGCAAAAGAGCAGAACAGTAAATGAATAAAAACAGTATGGGGATGAGGTAGGTAAAAATGGGTGGGCTATTTACCGATAGACTATGTACAGCTGCAGCAATCGGTTAGCTGCTCAGATAGCAGATGTTTGAAGTTGGTGAGGGAGATAAGTCTCCAACTTCAGCAATTTTTGCAATTCGTTCCAGTCACAGGCAGCAGAGAACTGGAACGAAAGGCGGCCAAATGAGGTGTTGGCTTTAGGGATGATCAGTGAGATACACCTGCTGGAGCGCGTGCTACGGGTGGGTGTTGCCATCGTGACCAGTGAACTGAGATAAGGCGGAGCTTTACCTAGCATGGACTTGTAGATGACCTGGAGCCAGTGGGTCTGGCGACGAATATGTAGCGAGGGCCAGCCGACTAGAGCATACAGGTCGCAGTGGTGGGTGGTATAAGGTGCTTTAGTGACAAAACGGAAGGCACTGTGATAAACTGCATCCAGTTTGCTGATTCGAGTGTGGGAAGCAATTTTGTAGATGACATCGCCGAAGTCGAGGATCGGTAGGATAGTCAGTTTTACTAGGGTAAGTTTGGCGGCGTGAGTGAAGGAGGCTTTGTTGCGGAATAGAAAGCCGACTCTAGATTTGATTTTCGATTGGAGATGTTTGATATGAGTCTGGAAGGAGAGTTTACAGTCTAGCCAGACACTTAGGTACTTATAGATGTCCACATATTCAAGGTCGGAACCATCCAGGGTGGTGATGCTCGTCAGGCGTGCGGGTGCAGGCAGCGAACGGTTGAAAAACATGCATTTGGTTTTACTAGTGTTTAAGAGCAGTTGGAGGCCACGGAAGGAGTGTTGTATGGCATTGAAGCTCGTTTGGAGGTTAGATAGCACAGTGTCCAAGGACGGGCCGGAAGTATATAGAATGGTGTCGTCTGCGTAGAGGTGGATCAGGGAATCGCCCGCAGCAAGAGCAACATCATTGATATATACAGAGAAAAGAGTCGGCCCGAGAATTGAACCCTGTGGCACGCCCATAGAGACTGCCAGAGGACCGGACAGCATGCCCTCCGATTTGACACACTGAACTCTGTCTGCAAAGAGGTTGGTGAACCAGGCAAGGCAGTCATCAGAAAAACTGAGGCTACTGAGTCTGCCGATAAGAATATGGTGATTGACAGAGTCGAAAGCCTTGGCAAGGTCGATGAAGACGGCTGCACAGTACTGTATTTTATCGATGGCGGTTATGATATCGTTTAGTACCTTGAGCGTGGCTGAGGTGCACCCGTGACCGGCTCGGAAACCAGATTGCACAGCAGAGAAGGTACGGTGGGATTCGAGATGGTCAGTGACCTGTTTGTTGACTTGGCTTTCGAAGACCTTAGATAGAGGGGGATGACTGCGGCAGCTTTCCAATCCTTGGGGATGTCAGACGATATGAAAGAGAGGTTGAACAGGCTGGTAATAGGGGTTGCGACAATGGCGGCGGATAGTTTCAGAAATAGAGGGTCCAGATTGTCAAGCCCAGCTGATTTGTAAGGGTCCAGGTTTTGCAGCTCTTTCAGAACATCTGCTATCTGGATTTGGGTAAAGGAGAACCTGGAGAGGCTTGGGCGAGTAGCTGCGGGGGGGGCGGAGCTGTTGGCCGAGGTTGGAGTAGCCAGGCGGAAGGCATGGCCAGCCGTTGAGAAATGCTTATTGAAGTTTTCGATAATCATGGATTTATCGGTGGTGACCGTGTTACCTAGCCTCAGTGCAGTGGGCAGCTGGAAGGAGGTGCACTTGTTCTCCATGGACTTCACAGTGTCCCAGAACTTTTTGGAGTTGGAGCTACAGGATGCAAATTTCTGCCTGAAGAAGTTGGCCTTAGCTTTCCTGACTGCGTGTATTGGTTCCTGATTTCCCTGAACAGTTGCATTTCGCGGGGACTATTCGATGCTATTGCAGTCCGCCACAGGATGTTTTTGTGCTGGTCGAGGGCAGTCAGGTCTGGAGTGAACCAAGGGCTATATCTGTTCTTAGTTCTGCATTTCTTTTACGGAGCATGCTTATCTAAAATGGTGAGGAAGTTACTTTTAAAGAATGACCAGGCATCCTCAACTGACGGGATGAGGTCAATGTCCTTCCAGGATACCCGGGCCAGGTCGATTAGAAAGGCCTGCTCACAGAAGTGTTTTAGGGAGCGTTTGACAGTGATGAGGGGTGATCGTTTGACTGTGGCTCCGTAGCGGATACAGGCAATGAGGCAGTGATCGCTGAGATCCTGGTTGAAGACAGCGGAGGTGTATTTGGAGGGCCAGTTGGTCAGGATGACGTCTATGAGGGTGCCCTTGTTTACAGATTTAGGGTTGTACCTGGTGGGTTCCTTGATGATTTGTGTGAGATTGAGGGCATCTAGCTTAGATTGTAGGACTGCCGGGGTGTTAAGCATATCCCAATTTAGGTCACCTAACAGAACAAACTCTGAAGCTAGATGGGGGGCGATCAATTCACAAATGGTGTCCAGGGCACAGCTGGGAGCTGAGGGGGGTCGGTAGCAGGCGGCAACAGTGAGAGACTTATTTCTGGAGAGAGTCATTTTCAAAATTAGTAGTTCCAACTGTTTGGGTATGGACCTGGAAAGTGTGACATTACTTTGCAGGCTATCTCTGCAGTAGACTGCAACTCCTCCCCCTTTGGCAGTTCTATCTTGACGGAAAATGTTATAGTTGGGTATGGAAATCTCCAAATTTTTGGTGGCCTTCCTGAGCCAGGATTCAGACACGGCAAGGACATCAGGGTTAGCAGAGTGTATTAAAGCAGTGAGTAAAACAAACTTAGGGAGGAGGCTTCTGATGTTGACATGCATGAAACCAAGGCTTTTTCAATCACAGAAGGTTCGTGACAGGCCACCTACTGGATCACAAGCACTGCAATGGACTAGGCAGCGCATTATACAGTTTCATTACAAAGATTTTTGCCGTTACAAGAGTAAAACCCAACTGGCAATTTGCATTTAGCTTTACCAGCATAACCATTACATACACAGATGGTAGCTTGCGCACTACTCAAGACAATACCTAGGACTAAAATAACATTACGGTCTCTAATAGCAAGAAGTTACTTTATTTCCTCAAAATAGCAAATCTACCTGGCAGAGCCACCATCACAGCAATCATTGGAGCAAGACCTACAGAAAACAGATAACAACCCTGAACGCAGGGCGAACTACGTTTAGGACAGACACCACCACAAGCTAGCTCCAACCAAAGCTCTGCAACTCAGACCTTTGACCAAGAGCTTGCATCTTGTACACCACAGCCAGCTCCTAATCCCCACACCGCCCTAACAGGGGCACTCGACCCCAAACACATGCGCACCACAGTTTATAAAGGAGGCAGAGGGCACAGGAAGAGGGTAATTAAAAAAGTTTGTACAATTAAGCACAGCATATCTGCAAGTCACAGCACACATGCAATCAATTAAGGGCAATCAGCAATCAATTAAGGCCAATCATTTGTGGGTGGATGCATAGATCAGTGAGAATTCAATTAATAGACGAGCTAAAGTCTTCCCTTTGACACATAGCTTATTCACAAAATGTTCCACACTCTTAGTTATTTTGGCTTGTCACTTTAATACCCACTCATTTTGGTCATTTTCAAAAGTCCTTATAATCAGAAAAGGTATATGCATTTTCCCTCTGTTGTGTTAAATGTATTCACCGTGGCAGAGGTATAAAAAAAAAAATCCTCAAAAGCATTTTATCTCTATATTCATTCACTTATGCTGATAAAGATAAATATGCTCTTACATCATTTGATATCTAATATAGAATTGCTCAACCCCTGGGGATAGAAAGACGTAGAAAGACCAAAGTCCCCCAAAAACCTGCACATCTCAGCTTCTTCTCATCTTTCCCACACTCTCTTTCCAACCTGTCCTGTTTGACCCCCTACTACATGACAAATATAATGGGAGCCGATTGACCCACTTGTGTAATATAGTGGGTCAATGTAATAGCATCCACAGTTGATAAGCAACCCTGGATGTTTAGGGGGGTGGTGGGGGTGGTAGATAGAGATATGGGGGAGTGGGGACTGACAAACAACCTGTGTTGCTACAGTAGCTGGGGTGGGAAGTGGTGGAAAACATGGTTTCCTGGTGGTGGGTTGGATGGAGACATGTTGGGATAGGGAGTTGGTTGTCTAGGCCCGCCTCTATTTGTTTCTCTTTTCTTTACATAGCAATTTTATTATTACAAAATCAAGTGTGATCAATATGATAATTTCTCTGTATGCAATTGTATTATTACAAAATCAAGTGTGATCAATATGATCATTTCTCTGTATGCATTTCTTTTTTTTTCTACATGTGGCAATGTGTAAATTGACATGAACATTGTACCAGTAGCCCTCCAACCAAAAAATGACAAAGGCAACACAAGTGGAAAAACCATCCCTGGTCTGAATCTCCAGGTGTTTTCCCTTCTCATCAATGAAGATGTTTACTGAGGGGCCTGCTAGTCACAAATACTCAAATCGTTAAGAAAACAAATGCTGCTCTGCAGGACCAGGTAGTGTTTTTACAGATGGGGGTGGGAGAACCTGTGTTTCCTTGTTTGCAGTGACTCAGGTATGGAGCCAATCTGAGGACCAGGCAGGGGTTCGACCCTAATCTTCTCCTCTGCTCTGTATGCCTGGGCCTGGCACACATGGGGCTGTGCAGCTGCAGCATGAGCCGCCATCGATCCTGGCTGGCTGGAAGGAAATAGATCGGAGGGGAAATGGCTTAATTGCCCTCACTCTCGCTGCTGGAATGCAAATAGCCCTCGACTACTAATACAGGCCTCCAATGTGAGGAGGAGAGCCCCACACCAAAGAACCTGAACTGGCCTATTTGTTGTGGTATAATAGATGACTTGGTGTGAAAGCTGAGGTGCATGAGACTGCCTCTTGCCCTATCCTATGGTTTGGCTTGTCTCTACATTGAATTGAGTGTAGAATTTGTTACTATGATGTGAATTCTCAATATATACGGTTGCTGTGTTTCCAACCTGGACTCCGGGATAGACGTAACATAGTAAACAAAAATCTGGGAGACTCAAATTAGTATGATATGTTACGTTTGGTATGGTTTGAGTTAAAGTTTGGATGTGCATCATCCATGTGTTACTAATCACAATTCATGTGATATCATGCAAATTGTCATTTGTAACATAAGTTACAAATTGAAATTTTTACATGTGTTACAAATTTGCAATAGATATATGTAAGGAATTCCAATTAGCTTTTGCTAACATTAGCTAGGTGGCTAATGCTATCACTAGCTTGGTGGCTTACATTAGCTAGGCTAGGGGTTAAGGTTAAGGTTGGGGTTAAAATTAACATTAGGGTTAGGAGTTAGGCTAAAGCGTTAAGAGTTAGGGGAACGGTTAGATAACTTGCTATGTAGTTGCAAAGTATTTAAAAAGTAGCAAGTAGTTGCAAAGTTGCTAAAGTTGTCCATGATTAGATGTGAACAAGCAACCTTTAGGTTGCTAGATGTTTGCATTATACGCTCAACCATCTACCTTTTGTTTTTGCTTTTAAGTAACCTTCTGTCTTATGTTACCTTACCAAATGTAACATACCATACTAATTTGAGTGTCCCGGATTTTAGTCTACTATTGTTACAGGTTTTGGACTTTTAGCACGTATAGCATTTTAGCATTGAGGGCGCACATATTGGTGTCACCTTGTCAGTCATTATGTGTTACACCTGTGCTGGTTGCCATCTCTTTAGTGGGAAGGTTTTTCACCTGTGTTGGCCCAGCTGCTATTTAGGAGTGGCTGGCCCAGTGCTCAGTTGTGCAGACCTCAGTGCCAACACATGTGTTGGCCCAGTTGAGCTTGAGAGAGGTTGGGATCATGTTAGCTGAGTTGTGATTTCAAGCTCAAACTATATAAAGAAGCCTGAGTTTTGCTTTTGCCTGTTTGTTTTGCTCCATATTCTTTTTACCTCCTATCCTAAGTAGTTGTGGGTTTTTAGTTTGTCTTTTTGGAGGCAAACCTAGTGGGCATCCATGGTGGGTCTCTTAGAACCCCTTACTAGTAGCTTTTCCAACTTTCAGTGGGTACCCACATGGGTGCCTTTCAGAACCCCTTTGAATCCCTGTTGTATAGTTGTCAGTGATTTTCTTTGTTAGTTCCCTTTGTTGTGAGCAACATTTTGAGTTTGTCTTGTGTGAATGTCTTGTGTGAATGTAACTGTTACGTCTAGCTGGTATATCAAACACTGTTTGAATTTGAATGCACAGGTGCCTTCTCTGAGGGTCAACCAGATCGACAGGGATGGGTTGTGACTCAACGTAGATGGGCTGAGATGACAGAGTTAAACGGTGAGGCGTATGTCTCCTGCCGGACTTTGATCTCTCCTTCGTCTAACTCTTTCATACCCAACAATCTAGACTGACAGTTGATGGGTGGGCTACTCTGTCAGAGAAGGCTTGCTCAGACCAAGAACACCTCTACTTCTCTCTGAGGGAATAGTGTGGTCATATCTTACATATCCCCTGAGCTAGCGAATGGTGTTTAACTCAAGTCCATAGAATGATAATCAGATGCAACTTAGCTGTTAGTCATGCTTTTTGTGGAAGAGAATGTTTTAGACTGCTGTGGGCTGTCCCCCGAAAATGTGTTTGTTTGAGATTGTTCAAAAGACAATAGACACATTTTGCGTAAAGCAAGCCATGCCAATAAAGAACATATTACAGGCCTACAATAGTTAACATCATGAAAGGAAAACTACAACTGATGTAGGTCAAGAATGTAGGAAGGGGTAGGGGGTGTTTTAGGTTCAAAGATGGTATAAAGGAATGACTGAGCCTTTGAAGTCTTCTGGCAGCTAGACCTCAGACAGACAGCCGTAGACAATCTGACAATCAGGAGCACCACACCCCTTTTAAATCCCTCTACCTTCCTGGCCCCAGTAGTCTCTCACTCTCCAGTAACAAGCACTTTAATATCATATGGTTAAACACCTGAAGCAGTTCAGCAAAAAGGCTGCTGCAGAGCAGGGTTTAGAGATCAGGAGATCAGGAGGTCAGCTTGCAACACTGTGCTCCTTGGAAATTCATTATGGTCATGCATGGGTCTAAATGGTTTGACTTTTGATTTGTGTGGGGAATATTTGATATTATACAACAGGTGGGTCTAATCCTGAATGCTGATTGGTTAAAACCGCATTCCAGACGGTGTCTATTCCACAAGTTACCACAGGCATTTTAACGTCATAGAATTAGACAATTTACTCTGTTCCATCTGACTGAGCAGTCCACTGTCTCATCAGCCCAGCCAGGCACTTTATAAACATGATCTCTACTATTAAAAGCATCTAGACATTATCTAATTTCTTTTAGACTAACATTTAGATTTCAACAGTGGAGATTTGAATAAACCCTGCTGTCTGTCTCTCCGACATATTGCGACATTGTTTCATTATTCAAATTCGCTAGCTAGTTTGCAGTCTTTCCAGCTTCAGCTTGAAGTGATTGGGTTAGCTGTGTTGTTGGCTAGCTCCTCTGAACATGTGTCCTGACGAGTGAGCACATTTTCTATGCCAGACAAAATCACACCTCATTAGCTCATTGTTATGGATATATCCAAATTAACGTAACTAGAAAACAGATTAAACAAATGCAAATGCAGCTACTCTGCTGTTATTCTGGGTGCACTTTTTGAAGTGACTAAGCTAGCCGTAGTTGGCTAGCTAGCAAGCAAGGGATAAGAAAATTGCCAGCCAGTGTCGGGACTATATCTTATGGAAGGATGAAATAGTATGAATACATTTATCAATAAAAAAAAATATGGAAATATTTCAATCATTATTTGAATATGTTGGTAACCCATTGTATAAAAGTGATACTGCCCTTGAAGCCGGGGTTTGGAGAATATATTGGAATGTGCCAAAATATCCTCAAAACAATTGCTTCTCGGCCATTATCACTTAATTACAAAGCATATGCGCACACACATACACACTTTACACACATTTGCACATATACAATGGATCTATAGAGCCATAATAACTATCAGCATTTCAATGTTTACACAGCAGTAGATAATAAAAACATATCAAGGGAAATTTTATTTGTCACATGCCGAATACAACCGGTGCAGACATTACCTTGAAATGCTTACTTACAGGCCCTTAACCAACAATGCAGTTCAAGAAATAGGATTATAGGATTATATAATAACAACAAGGGGGTACAGGGGGTACCGGTACCGAGTCAATATGCGGGGGTACAGGATATAAATCAAATCAAATCAAATGTATTTATATAGCCCTTCGTACATCAGCTGATATCTCAAAGTGCTGTACAGAAACAGGTATTTGTGAAGTGACTATGCATAGATAATAAACCGCAGGTTTTGCAGCAATGTAAAAAAAAATAGAGGGGGTCAACGTAAATAGTCCGGGTGGCCATCTCATTAGTTGTTCATCAGTCTTTTGGCTTGGGAGTAGAAGCTGTTAAGGAGCCTTTTGGTCCTAGACTTGGAGCTCCGGTACCACTTGCATTGCGGTAGCAGAGATATCAGTCTATGACTTGGGTGACTGGAGTCTTTGACAATTGTTTGGGCCTTTCTCTAACACCGCCTGTATATAGGTCCTGGATGTCAGGAAGCTTGGCCCCAGTGATGTACTGGGCCATACGCACTACCCTCTGTAGTGCCTTACGGTCAGATGCCGAGTAGTTGCCATACCAGGCAGTGATGCAACCGGTCAGAATGCTCTTGATGGTGCAGCTGTATAACTTTTTGAGGATCTGGGGACCGATGCCAAATCTTTTCAGTCTCCTGAGGGGAAAAAGTTTTGTGCCCTCTGTCATATTGTGTTTGGACCATGATAGTTTATTGGTGATGTGGACACCAAGGAACTTGAAACTCTCGACCCTCTCCCCTTCAGTCCCATCGATGTTAACAGGGGCCTGTTCGGCCCTCCTTTTCCTATAGTCCACGATCAGCTACTTTGTCTTGCTCACATTGAGAGAGAGGTTGTTGTCCTGGCACCACACTGCCAGGTCTCTGACCTCCTCCCTATCAGCTGTCTCATCATTGTCTCATCATTGTTGGTGATCAAACAAACACATGACAATCATATTTCAACCCACCTTGGCGTGACACAAAACTCAGAAAAAGTGATATAATTCATGCCTTACCTTTGAAGATCTTGTTCTGTTGGCACTCCAATATGTCCCACAAACATCACAAAAGGTCCTTTTGTTAGATAAATTCCGTCCTTATATCCCCAAAATGTCCATTTATCTGGCCGTTTGATTCAGAAAAACACCGGTTCCAACGAGCCCAACATAACTACACATTATCTAAAAAGTTACCTGTAATCTTGGTCCAAACATTTCAAACAACTTTCCTAATACAACTTTAGGTATTTTATACAGTAAATAACCAATACAATTTAAGACAGAATAAACCGTGTTCAACAGCGGGTAAAATGACAATGGAGCGAGCACTAGGTACTCACAGACATAATGTAGAGTGTTTTCTAACCAAATCTTCCAATTATATGCATATCCTAGCTTCTGGGCCTGAGTAGCAGGCAGTTTACTTTGGGCACGCTTTTCGTCCTTGAACCTCAGGAGGCTGAAGAAATTTGGCTTGTCACCAAAAACACTCACAAACTTTTACAGATGCAATATCGAGAGCATCCTGTCGGCTGTATCACTGCCTGGTATGGCAACTGCTCCGCCCACAACCGTAAGGCTCTCCGGAGGGTACTGAGGTCTGCATAACACATCACCGGGGACAAACTACCTGCCCTCCAGGACACCTACACCACCCGATGTCACAGGGAGGCCATGAAGATCATCAAGGACACCAACCACCCGAGCCACTGCCTGTTCACCCCGCTATCATCCAGAAGGCGAGGTCAGTACAGGTGCATCAAAGCAGGGACCGAGAGACTGAAAAACTGCTTCTATCTCAAGGCCATCAGACTGTTAAACAGCCATCACTAACATTGAGTGGCTGCTGCCAACATACTGACTCAATCTCTAGCAACTTAATAATAAAAAAATTATGTAATAAATGTATCACTAGTCACTTTAAACAATACCACTTCATATAATGTTTACATACCCTACATTACTCGTCTCATATGTTTATACTGTACTCTATACCATCTACTGCATCTTGCCTATGCCGCATGACCATCGCTCATTCATATATTTATACAGTTGAAGTCGCCTGTTGGAGCATGACCTGTACGACAAGGCTGAGAAATACCTGTTCTTCCTACAGCATCTCCTTCCTAGGGTATCGCATTTCCACGTCAGGGGTGGAGATGTAGAGTGACCGCATTGCAGCCGTGCGTAATTGGCCGACTCCCACCACGGTAAAGGAGGTGCAGCGATTCTTAGGGTTTGCCAACTACTACCGAAGGTTTATCCAGGGTTTTGGTCAGGTAGCGGCTCCCATTACTTCACTGCTGAAGGGGGGCCTGGTGCACTTGCAGTGGACAGCTGAGGCGGACAGGGCTTTCAGTCACCTGAGGGCTTTGTTTACCTGGGCTCCCGTGCTGGCCCATCCGGATCCCTCTTTGGCGTTCATAGTGGAGGTGGACGCGTCCGAGACTGGGATAGGAGCGGTGCTCTCTCAGCGCTCGGGTACGCCATCGAAGCTCCGCCCTTGTGCCTTCTTCTCGAAGAAGCTCAGCCCGGAGGAGTGAAACTATGAAGTGGTGGACCGGGAGTTGTTGGCTGTCCTCAAGGCTTTGAAGGCTTGGAGACATTAGCTTGAGGGGGCTAGACACCCTTTTCTCATCTGGACTGACCACCGCAATCTGGAGTACATCTGCGCGGTGAGAAGACTGAAACCTCGCCAGGCAAGGTAGGCCATGTTTATCACCCGTTTTGTGTTTACCCTTTCTTACAGACCAGGCTCCCAGAATGTTAAGGCAGACGCACTGTCCCGGCTGTATGACACAGAGGAGCGGCCCATGGATCCCACTCCCATATTCCCTGCCTCTTGGTTTGTGGCGCCTGTAGTGTGGGAGCTGGACGTGGACATTGAGCGGGCATTGTCACCCTCCTCCTGGGATAGGTCAGACTGTGCGCTGTCTTAGTGGGAAGTACTGGTGGCCCACTTTAGCTAAGTACTTGAGCATTTATGTTTCCTCCTGCTCGGTGTGCGCCCAGTGCAAGGCTCCTAGACACCTGCCCAGAGGGAAGTTACAACCCTTACCCATTCCACATTGGCAGGGGGCGCACCTGTCGGTGGATTTCCTAACCGATCTTCCACCTTCACAGGGCAACAACACGATCCTGGTCATTGTGGATTGTTTTTCTAACTCCTGTCGTCTCCTCCCTTTGCCCGGTCTCCCTACGGCCCTACAGACTGCGGAGGCCCTGTTAACACACGTCTTCCGGCACTACGGGGTGCCTGAGGATATAGCGTCTGATAAGGGGTTCCCAGTTCACGTCAAGTCAAGGGTCTGGAAGGCGTTCATGGAACGCCTGGGGGTCTCGTTCAGCCTTACCTCAGGTTTTCACCCGAGAGTAACGGGCAGGTGGAGAGCGTTAACCAGGATGTGAGTAGGGTTTTTGCGGTCATATTGCCAGGACCGGACGGGGGATTGGGCAGCGTTCATCCCCTGGGCAGAGATGGCCCAAAACTCACTCTGCCACTCCTCCACTAACCTCTCTCCCTTCCAGTGCGTGTTGGTGTGTGTTGGGGTATCAGCAGGTTCTGGCACCTTGGCATCAGAGCCAGATAGAAGCTCCTGTGGACCATACTACATACAAGCAATTACTCACAAACAGACATGGGGGAACTGAAGGTTAACCTTTCTAGCACAGGGGCATGGGGTCCACTGCACAATCTCTGCTAGCGGAACCCCTCGACAACATTCCTCTGAAAAAATTCAAAAATACTTTTTTTTAAATATGTACCTTTCACACATTAACCTCTCTGGGTCCGTTCAGGGCGTGAGCGTCCCACCTCTCAACAGCCAGTGAAACTGCAGGGTGCCAAATTCAAAGCAACAGAAATCCCATAATTACAATTCCTCAAACATAGAAGTATTTTACACCATTATAAAGATAAAATTCTCGTTAGTGTTAGATTCAATTTTTAGCACTTCTAACAGGAAATCGAAGGGGGAGAGGAGTCTTGTTCTGCTTTGAAGTAACTGTACTGTCACGTTAGTCAAGGCATCTGTTGGCTTTGCTTGAGAATGATATTGAAGCCTACAGAACCTAGAAAAGGCTAATGGTGGACACCACAGTGTTAGATTTCAAAAATGCTTTTCGGCGAAAGCAGAACATATCATTATGTTAGGTCAGTGCCAAGTCACATAAAGCATTCAGCCATTTTCCAACCAAAGAGTGGAGTTACAAAAAGCAGAACTTTTGATCAAATGAATCCCTAACCTTTGATGATCTTCATCCGATGACACTCATAGGACTTCATGTTACACAATACATGTGCGTTTTCTTCGATAAAGTTCATATTTATATCCAAAAATCTGAGTTTACATTGGCGCGTTACGTTCAATAGTTCCAAAACTTCCGGCAATTTTTGCAGAGAGCCACATCAAGTTACAAAAATGCTCGTAACAAATGTTGATGAAAATACAAGTATTATGCACGGAATTATAGATACACTTCTCCTTAATGCAACCGCTGTGTCAGATTTTTTAAAAACTTTACAGAAAAAGCAATAATCTGAGTACGGCGCTCAGAGACCAAATCAAGCCAAACAGATACCCGGCATGTTGGAGTCAACAGATGTCAGAAATAGTATTAGAAGTATTCACTTACCTTTGATGATCTTCATCAGAATGCACTCCCAGGAATCCCAGGTCCATGTGGACATGTGTATGTAACAAATACATTTGATTTGATTTGGTCCACAATAAATGCTTGTTCGATAATGTCTATCATTTATGTCAAAATAGCTCCTTTTGTTGGTGTGTTCAGTACACAATCTAAACTCACCAAGCGAGTTCACTAGTTTGACGAAAAGTCAAAAAAGGTTCTGTTACAGTCCGTAGCATCTTGTCAAACGATGTTTAGAATCAATCTTTAGGGTGTTTTTAACAAAAATCTTCAATAATGTTCCAACCGGACAATTCTTTTGTCTGTACAAATGAAGTGGAACGTAGCTACCTTTCACGCGAGCATGCCAGACCGAGGCTGTGGCACACTGCCAGACCACTCACTCAAAGAGCTCTTATGAGCCCCTCCTTTAGAGTAGAATCCTCTAAATACTGTTGAAGCCTTAGTGGAAGCCTTAGGAAGTGAAAAAAAGCTAATATCCCACTGTATCTTAAATAGGGGCTGAGTTGAAAAACTACAAACCTCAGATTTCCCACTTCCTGGTTGAATTTTTTCTCAGGTTTTTGCCTGCCATATGAGTTCTGTTATACTCACAAACTTCAGAGTGTGTTCTATCCAGATCTACTAATTATATGCATATTCTAGCTTTTACGGCTGAGTAGCAGGCAGCTTAATTTGTGCACGTTTTTCATCCAAAATTCCCAATACTGCCCCCTACCCCAAAGAAGTTTACCTTTTAGGGATAGGGGCAGCATTTTCACTTTGGATGAATTGCGTGCCCATAGTGAACTACCTCCTACTCTGTCCCAGATGCTAATATATGCAGATTATTATTACTAGAGGATAGAAAACACTCTGAAGTTTCTAAAACTGTTTGAATTATGTATGTGAGTATAACAGAACTCATAGGGCAGGCAAACTTCCAAACAGGAAGTGGAAATTCTGGGGCTGGTTGATTTTCAACTCATCGCCTATTCACATCCAAATAAGATATGGATCTGTTCGCACTTCCTACGCCTTCCACTAGATGTCAACAGTCAGTAGAATGTGGAATGAAGCCTCTAGTTTGATGTGGGACCGGATGGCAGCTATTTGAGTCACTGGTCTGGCAGAATGTCAGTTCCTGGTTACGCGCAGTAGTCATTATATCGCCTTGCGTTCCATTACTCTGTAGACAAAAAAGAATGCTCCGGTTGGAACGTTATTGGATATATATGATAATAGCATCCTGAAGATTGATTCTCTACTTAGTTTGACCAGTTTATTCGACCTGGAATATAACTTTTTGAAGTTTTCGCCCGAGTTCACCTGGACCAGCGCCAGCTTTTGGACATGTGAAATAAACGTGCTAGCAAAAGTAGCTAATTGGACACTAGTAATGGACATTATGGAACAAAACAACGATTTATTGCGGAACTAGGATTCCTTGCACTGCATTCTGATGAAAGATCAACAAAGGTAAGGGAATATTTATGATGTAATTTCGTATTTCTGTTGACTCCAACATGGCGGAGAAATATATTTACTTCTGAGCGCCGTCTCAGATTATTGCATGGTATGCTTTTTTCGTAACGTTTAAAAAAAAATCTGACACAGCGGTTGCATTAACAACCAGTGTATCTTTAATTATATGTGAAACATATATCTTTCGTCAAAGTTTATGATGAGTATTTCTGTTATATGACGTGGCTCTCTGTAATTACTTACTAAATTTTTTATTTTTTATTTTCACCTTTATTTAACCAGGTAGGCTAGTTGAGAACAAGTTCTCATTTACAACTGCGACCTGGCCAAGTTAAAGCATAGCAGTGTGAACAGAAAACAACACAAAGTTACACATGGAGTAAACAATAAACAAGTCAATAACACAGTAGAAAAAAGAAAAAATAGTCTATATACATTGTGTGCAAAAGGCATGAGGAGGTAGGCGAATAATTTCAATTTAGCAGATTAACACTGGAGTGATAACTGATCAAATGGTCATGTGCAGGTAGAGATACTGGTGTACGAAAGAGCAGAAAAGTAAATAAATAAAAACAGTATGGGGATGAGGTAGGTAAATTGGGTGTGCTATTTACCGATGGACTATGTACAGCTGCAGCGATCGGTTAGCTGCTCAGATAGCAGATGTTTAAAGTTGGTGAGGGAGATAAAAGTCTCCAGCTTCAGCGATTTTTGCAATTCTTTCCAGTCACAGGCAGCAGAGAACTGGAAGTAAAGGCGGCCAAATGAGGTGTTGGCTTTAGGGATGGTCAGTGAGATACACCTGCTGGAGCGCGTGCTACGGGTGGGTGTTGCCATCGTGACCAGTGAACTGAGATAATGAGGAGCTTTACCTAGCATGGATTTGTAGATGACCTGGAGCTAGTGGGTCTGGCGACGAATATGTAGCGAGGCCCAGCCGACTAGAGCATACAGGTCGCAGTGGTGGGTGGTATAAGGTGCTTTAGTAACAAAACGGATGGCACTGTGATAAACTGCTTCCAGTTTGCTGAGTAGAGTATTGGAAGCTATTTTGTAGATGACATCGCCGAAGTCGAGGATCGGTAGGATAGTCAGTTTTACTAGGGTAAGTTTGGCGGCGTGAGTGAAGGAGGCTTTGTTTGTTGATCTGAGTCTGGAAGGAGAGTTTACAGTCTAGCCAGACACCTAGGTACTTATAGATGTCCACATATTCTAGGTCGGAACCATCCAAGGTGGTGATGCTAGTCGGGCATGCGGGTGCAGGCAGCGAACGGATGAAAAGCATGCATTTGGTTTTACTAGCGTTTAAGAGCAGTTGGAGGCCACAGAAGGAGTGTTGTATGGCATTGAAGCTCGTTTGGAGGTTAGATAGCACAGTGTCCAAGGAAGGGCCAGAAGTATACAGAATGGTGTCGTCTGCGTAGAGGTGGATCAGGGAATCGCCCGCAGCAAGAGCAACATCATTGATATATACAGAGAAAAGAGTCGGCCTGAGAATTGAACCCTGTGGCACCCCCATAGAGACTGCCAGAGGACCGGACAGCATGCCCTCCGATTTGACACACTGAACTCTGTCTGCAAAGTAGTTGGTGAACCAGACAAGGCAGTCATTAGAAAAACCGAGGCTACTGAGTCTGCCGATAAGAATACGGTGATTGACAGAGTCGAAAGCCTTGGCCAGGTCGATGAAGACGGCTGCACAGTACTGTCTTTTATCGATGGCGGTTATGATATCGTTTAGTACCTTGAGCGTGGCTGAGGTGCACCCGTGACCGGCTCGGAAACCAGATTGCACAGCGGAGAAGGTATGGTGGGATTCGAGATGGTCAGTGATCTGTTTGTTGACTAGGCTTTCGAAGACCTTAGATAGGCAGGGCAGGATCGATATAGGTCTGTACCAGTTTGGGTCCAGGGTGTCTCCCCCTTTGAAGAGGGGGATGACAGCGGCAGCTTTCCAATCCTTGGGGATCTCAGACGATATGAAAGAGAGGTTGAACAGGCTGGTAATAAGGGTTGCGACAATGGCGGCGGATATTTTCAGAAATAGAGGGTCCAGATTGTCAAGACCAGCTGATATGTACAGGTCCAGGCTTTGCAGCTCTTTCAGAACATCTGCTATCTGGATTTGGGTAAGGAGAAGCTGGGGAGGGTTGGGCGAGTAGCTGCAGGGGGGGGGCGGAGCTGTTGGCCGAGGTAGGAGTAGCCAGGAGGAAGGAATGACCAGCCGTTGAGAAATGCTTGTTGAAGTTATCGATTATCTTGGATTTATCAGTGGTGCAGTGGGCAGCTGGAAGGAGGTGCTCTTGTTCTCCATGGACTTTACAGTGTCCCAGAAAATCTTTTGGGAGTTAGAGCTACAGGATGCAAATTTCTGCTTGAAAAAGCTGGCCTTTTCTTTCCTGACTGACTGCGTGTATTGGTTCCTGACTTCCCTGAACAGTTGCATATCGCGGGGACTATTCGATGCTATTGCAGTCCGCCACAGGATGTTTTTATGCTGGTCGAGGGCAGTCAGGTCTGGAGTGAACCAAGGGCTATATCTGTTCTTAGTTCTGCATTTTTTGAATGGAGCATGCTTATCTAAGATGGTGAGGAAATTACTTTTAAAGAATGACCAGGCATCCTCAACTGACGGGATGAGGTCAATGTCCTTCCAGGATACCTGGGCCAGGTCGATTAGAAAGGCCTGCTCGCAGAATTATTTTAGGGAGCGTTTGACAGTAATGAGGGGTGGTCGTTTGACTGCGGACCCGTAGCGGATACAGGCAATGAGGCAGTGATCGCTGAGATCCTGATTGAAGACGGCGGAGGTGTATTTGGAGGGCCAGTTGGTCAGGATAACGTCTATGAGGGTGCCATTGTTTACAGATTTAGGGTTGTACCTGGTGGGTTCCTTGATGATTTGTGTGAGATAGAGGGCATCTAGCTTAGATTAGCGCCTAATGAAAGATACACATCTTGTTAATCGACATATCGTGTCCGATTTCAAAAATGCTTTACAGGGAAAGCACCACATATGATTATGTTAGGTAATAGCCAAGTCGGAAAAACACACAGCCATTTTTCCAGCCAAAGAGAGGAGTCACAAAAAGCAGAAATGTAGATCAAATTCATCACTAACCTTTGATGATCTTCATCAGATGACACTCATAGGACATCATGTTACACAATACATGTATGTTTTGTGCCTATTAATATCCAAAAATCTCAGTTTACATTGGCGCCTTACGTGCAGTAATATTTTGATTCCAAAACATCCGGTGATTTTGCAGAAATACTCATAATAAACATTGATAAAATATTATTATTCTGTTATTCACAGAATTAACAATAGACTTCTCCTTAATGCAACCACTGTGTCAGATTTCAAAAAAACTTTACGGAAAAAGCATAATCTGAGAACGGCGCTCAGAACCAAAAACAGCCAGAGGAATATCCGCCATTTTGGAATCAACAAAGTTAGAAGCAACACCATAAATATTCACTTACCTTTGATGATCTTCATCAGAAGGCACTCCCAGCAATCCCAGGTCGACAATAAATGACTGATTGGTTCCATAAAGTCCGTAATTTATGTCCAAATAGCCACTTGTTGTTAGCGTGTTCAGCCGAGTAATCCATCTTCATGAGGCACAGGCACCTTGTCCAGACAAAATCTCGGAAAGTTCCGTTACATTCCTTTAGAAACATGTAAAATGATGTATGGAATCAATCGTTAGGATGTTTTTAACATAACACATCAATAATGTTCCAACCGGAGAATTCCTTTGTCTTCAGAAAAGCATTGGAACGAGAGGTAACTCTGTCGGGAGCGCGCATCATGAGACCGAGGCTCTCTGCCAGACCACTGACTCAAAGCGGTCTCATGAGCCCCTCCTTTATAGTAGAATCCTCAAACCAGTTTCTAAAGACGGTTGACATCTAGTGGAAGCCCTAGGAAGTAGGCCAATCTTTGAAAAACTACAAACCTCAGATGTCCCACTTCCTGGTTGTATTTTTCTCAGGTTTTCGCCTGCCATATGAGTTCTGTTATACTCACAGACATCATTCAAACAGTTTTAGAAACTTCAGAGGGTTTTCTATCCAATACTAATAATAATATGCATATATTAGCATCTGGGACAGAGTAGGAGGCAGTTCATTCTGGGCACGCTATTCATGCAAAAGTGAAAATGCTGCCCCCTATCCCAAAAAGGTTCAATAATGAACAAGTAATTGGGGAATTGAAACCAGGTGTGTAAGACAACGACAAAACAAATGGAAAATGAAAAGTGGATCGGCGATGGCTAGAAGGCCGGTGACGTCGACCTCCGAACGCCGCCCGAATAAGGAGAGGGACCGATTTCGGGAGAAATCGTGACAATGTGAGAACAGCCTTTCAAAGCACTTAATGGCTACCGACATGAGTGCTACAGGGCGGTAAATAATTTAGGCAGGTTACCTTCGCTTTCTTGGGCACAGGGACTATGGTGGTCTGTTTGGAACATGTAGGTATTACAGACTCAGCAAGGGAGAGGTTGAAAATGTCAGTGAAGTGTCAGTTTCTGTTGTGTATTTCTGGTATCAGTTTCTGTAGTGTTTCTGGTTGTGCAAGATAGCAGATATCATTCCACCTGTTGTAATTTTATTCCACATCATTATATAACACAGGAGACACTGATTGTATCATGGTTTCTTTTTTAGGTTGACCAAAATTACATTTGGTTCATGAGTTCACAGTAACTTACCTTCCTGTTGCTTATCACTCCAAACATATGTGACAATGACAGTGAAAATGGCGCCGGAGGAGATGACTGCCGTTTTACTGTCTCCTAACAAATTGTGATATTATGTGGGTTTTTTCACGATATTTGTAAATTATTATGTACATAATGTTTCTGCAACCGTATCTCACGGCAGAAAAGATCTTCTAGATATCAGGACAGTGATCACTCACCTTGGATTAGATTAAGATTTTTTCAACAACAACAACAACAGCAGCAAGCAGGACTCACGCGTTATTCTCCAAACACCCCACAGGGCAGACGTCCCAATTATTTGCAAAAGGAAACGAAGCAGAGGAAGAAGAGCCGGATGCCTCGTCCGGATCCGCAGAAGGCAACTAGGAAAGATGCCATTACCGTCAATATTACTCGCCAACATGCAATCATTGGACTAGATGAGGTACGATCACAAATATCCTACCAACGGGACATCAAAAACTGTAATATCCTATGTTTCACGGAATCGTGGCATAAAGACTACATGGATATTCAGCTAGCGGGATACACGCTGCACCGGCAGGACAGAATAGCACACTTTGGTAAGACCACGGGGGGCAGTCTGTGCATATTTGTAAACAACACCTGGTGCACGAAATCTAAGGAAGTCTCTAGATTTTGCTCGCCTGAAGTAGAGTATATTATGATAAATTGCAGGCCACACTACTTGCCTAGAGAGTTCTCAGCTATACTTTTCGTGGCTGTTTATTTACCACCACAGACAGGTGCTGGCACTAAGACCGCACTCACAGCTGTATAAGGAAATAAGCAAACAGGAAACCACTCACCCTAGTGGTTGGAGACTTTAATGCAGGGAAACTTAAATCAGTTCTATCAAATCTCTATCAACATGTTAAATGTGCAACCAGAGGGAAAAAAAATCTAGATCACTTGTACTCCACACACAGAGATGCGTACAGAGCTCTCCCTCGCCCTCCATTTGGTAAAGCCGACCGCAACTCCATCCTCCTGATTCCTACTTACAAGCAAAAATTAAAGCAGGAAGCACCAGTGACTCGGTCTATAAAAAAATGGTCAGATGAAGCAGTTGCTAAACTACAGGACTGTTTTGCTATCACAGACTGGAACATGTTCCGGGATTCTTTCGACGACATTGAGGAATACACCACATCAGTCACTGGCTTTATCAATAAGTGCATTGAGGACGTCGTCCCCACAGTGACTGTACGTACATACCCCAACCAGAAGTCATGGATTACAGGCAACATTCGCACTGAGCTAAAGGGTAGAGCTGCCGCTTTCAAGGTGCGGGACTCTAACCCGGAAGCTTACAATAAATCCCGCTATAACCTGCGACGAACCATCAAACAGGCAAAGCGTCAATACAGGGCTAAGATTGAATAATCCTACACCGGCTCCAACGCTCGTCGGATGTGGCAGGGATTGCAAACTATTACAGACTACAAAGGGAAGCACAGCCGCAAGCTGCCCAGTGACACGAGCCTACCAGACGATCTAAATCACTTCTATGCTCGCTTCGAGGCAAGCAACACTGAGGCATGCATGAGAGCATCAGCTGTTCCCGGACGATTGTGTGATCACGCTCTCCGTAGCCGACGAAAGACCTTTAAACAGGTCAACATTCACAAGGCTGCGGGGCCAGATGGATTACCAGGACGTGTGCTCCAGGCATGTGCTGACCAACTGGCAGGTGTCTTCACTGACATTTTCAACATGTCCCTGATTGAGTCTGTAATACCAACATGCTTCAAGCAGACCACCATAGTCCCTGTGCCCAAGAACACAAAGACAACATGCCTAAATGACTACAGACGCGTGGCACTCCCGTCCGTAGCCATGAAGTGCTTTGAAAGGCTGGTAATGTCTCACATCAACACCATTATCCCAGGAACCCTAGACCCACTCCAATTTGCATACCACCCAAACAGATCCACAGATGATGCAATCTCTATTGCACTCCACACAGCCCTTTCACACCTGGACAAAAATAACGCCTTTGTGAGAATGCTATTCATTGACTACAGCTCAGTGTTCAACACCATAGTCCCCTCAAAGCTCATCACTAAACTAAGGAACCTGGGACTAAACACTTACCTCTGCAACTGGATCCTGGACTTCCTGACGGGCCGTCCCCAGATGGTGAGGGTAGGTGGAAACACATCTGCCACACTGATCCTCAACACTGGAGCTCCCCTGGGGTGCGTGCTCAGTTCCCTCCTGTACTCCCTGTTCACCCATGACTGCATGGCCAGGGACGACTCCAACACCATCATTAAGTTTGCTGACGACACACTGACAACGACGAGACAGCCTGTAGGGAGGAGGTCAGAGACTTGGCCGGGTGGTGCCAGAATAACAACCTATCCCTCAACGTAACCAAGAACAAAGAGATAATTGTGGACTACAGGAAAAGGAGCACCGAGCACATTCTCATCGACGGGGCTGTAGTGGAGCAGGTTGAGAGCTTCAAATTCATTGGTGTCCACATCAACAACAAAGTAGAATGGTCCAAACACACCAAGACAGTCATGAAAAGGGCACGACAAAGCCTATTCCCCCTCAGGAAACTAAAAAGATTTGTCATGGGTCCTGAGATACTCAAAAGGTTCTACAGCTGCAACATCGAGATTATCCTGACTGGGTGCATCACTGCATGGTACGGCAATTGCTTGGCCTCCGACCGCAAGGCACTTCAGAGGGTAGTGCGTACGGCCCAGTACATCACTGGGGCAAAGCTGCCTGCCATCCAGGACCTCTACACCAGGCGGTGTCAGAAGAAGGCCCTGAAAATTGTCAACGACCCCAGCCACCCCAGTCATAGACTGTTCTCTCTACTATCGCATGGCAAGCGGTACCGGAGTGTCAAGTCTAGGACAAAAATGCTTCTCAACAGTTTTACCCCCAAGCCATAAGACTCCTGAACAGGTAACCAAATGGTTACCCGGACTATTTGCGTTGTGTGCCTCCCCCAACCCCTGTTTTACGCTGCTGCTACTCTCTGTTTATCTTATATGCATAGTCACTTTAACTATACATTCATGTACATACTACCTCAATTGGCCCGACCAACCAGTGCTCCCGCACATTGGTTAACCGGGCTATCTGCATTGCGTCCCACCACCCGCCAACCCCTCTTTTTGCGCAACTGCTACTCTCTGTTCATCATATACAGTGGGGCCAAAAAGTATTTAGTCAGCCACCAATTGTGCAAGTTCTCCCACTTAAAAAGATGAGAGAGGCCTGTAATTTTCATCATAGGTACATTTCAACTATGACAAACAAAATGATAAGGAAAAAATCCATAAAATCACATTGTAGGATTTTTTATGAATTTATTTGAAAATCATGGTGGAAAATAAGTATTTGGTCAATAACAAAGGTTTATCTCAATACTTTGTTATATACCCTTTGGTGGCAATGACAGAGGTCAAACGTTTTCTGTAAGTCTTCACAAGGTTTTCACACACTGTTGCTGGTATTTTGTCCAATTCCTCCATGCAGATCTCCTCTAGAGCAGTGATGTTTTGGGGCTGTTGCTGGGCAACACGGACGTTCAACTCCCTCCAAAGATTTTCTATGGGGTTGAGATCTGGAGATGCCACTCCAGGACCTTGAAATGCTTCTTACGAAGCCATTCCTTCGTTGCCCGGGCGGTGTGTTTGGGATCATTGTCATGCTGAAAGACCCAGCCACGTTTCATCTTCAATGCCCTTGCTGATAGAAGGAGGTTTTCACTCAAAATCTCACGATACATGGCCCCATTCATTCTTTCCTTTAAACGGATGAGTCGTCCTGGTCCCTTTGCAGAAAAACAGCCCCAAAGCATGATGTTTCCACGCCCAAGCCTCACAGTAGGTATGGTGTTCTTTGGATGCAACTCAGCATTCTTTGTCCTCCAAACACGACGAGTTGAGTTTTTACCAAAAAGTTATATTTTGGTTTCATCTGACCATATGACATTCTCCCAATCTTCTTCTGAATCATCCAAATGCTCTCTAGCAAACTTCAGACGTGCCTGAACATGTACTGGCTTAAGCAGGGGGACACGTCTGGCACTACAGGATTTGAGTCCCTGGCGGCGTAGTGTGTTACTGATGGTAGGCTTTGTTACTTTGGTCCCAGCTCTCTGCAGGTCATTCACTAAGTCCCCCCCCCCGTGTGGTTCTGGGATTTTTGCTCACCGTGATCATTTTGACCCCACGGGGTGAGATCTTGCGTGGAGCCCCAGATCGAGGGAGTTTATCAGTTGTCTTGTATGTCTTCCATTTCCTAATAATTGCCCCCACAGTTGATTTCTTCAAACCAAGCTGCTTACCTATTGCAGATTCAGTCTTCCCAGCCTGGTGCAGGTCTACAATTTTGTTTCTGGTGTCCTTTGACAGCTCTTTTGTCTTGGCCATAGTGGAGTCTCTTTACTGTTTTATTTCTTTACTTACCTACACACACACACACATACCTTTTTTTCCTCCGCAATATTGGTTAGAGCCTGTAAGTAAGAATTTCACTGTAAGGTCTACCTACACCTGTTGTATTCGGCGCACGTGACAAATAAACTTTGATTTGATTTGAATGACGTGACTACCGTGCAGAAACCCTTTTGACATCAGTTTGACATGTTTCCTTGTCTCATTGCCGAGCAACACTGTGTGTTATTCATTGGGCAGTAGGGACAGGCCAAGTGCTGTGGGGACCATTGTGTGTCATTGTAGGTCACAATGGAACATAACACTTGACAGAGCTGGGGTTTCTTGTCAGCAGCTAAACTTGATCCTATTGTTTTGTTCCTGGTGAAGAGCTATAAAGAGAGGGATTTGACCCTGTGGCAGTTAGTCTTCATGTCACATTGACTCTAAACACAGTGATACTGCATGTACAGTAAGAAAGATGATCACATGTAGGAGATCTAAAGAGTTGTCTTGCTAGACAATTGCATACATTATTACTAAACACAGGAAGTGGGGATTTCCAAAGTAACTTTCTAAACATAATTTCACATACTATAGTGTTGGATAGCTTTATAGAACATAATCTATTTAGAGGAACATTTTGACCTTCATCTATCCCCATAGCCAGCAGCCCTTGAGGTGAGACAGGTTGACCTGTCCGGTCATTTTCATCCAGACAGATGTCTTCCTCCATCCTTCAAGGCACCATCACGCTAGACGTTTACATGAACGCTTATGGAACCCCTACAGTGCCCTGTGGACCACAAAGGGGGCGGTCACATTACCAGAGGTAACTTCAGAAGGATAATCCGTGGACCTGGTAAACCGGTCTTTACAGAGCCTACTGTCTTTACAAGGCAACACCTAGCAACCTCAAGCCGTGCAGTATTGTTTGTTGATTGGATCTGCATGTGTTCCCTTAGTCCCCTCGGTCAGTCATTGTTCTCTTGCTGAAGTATTTCATCTCTGTCCGTTGTCTTAACTGCTCTGTAACAAGGATACAAACAAGGAAGAGGAGAATGAGAAATGGGGAAAGTTCTGAAATACTGAGTGTGTAACTGTGTTACTGTACAATATACTCTGATAGTGCTACCCAACACCTGTAGCATATCAAATACTGATATAAACCGGTTTACTGATATAAGGATTTGTTAAAAACGGTCTGTTATTCTCTTTGGTTGCCTTCTCATTGTCCCAGAGGAATCAAATTCTTCAGATGTATTTTCTCAGCTCCATTGATGCCTCCTCAATGTCTATAAACAAACATTTAACAGTCATGCCACACTTCCTGTTGGCGTGAACTTAGCTGAATTGTGCTGCCACCTCAGAGCCACAGAGATGGATTGGATGGATTCTCAGTTTCTCAGACATGTCTCTAAGAACACTCCAGGCCACTGCCACACTCTGATGCACTGCTGATTCAAGGTAGACACCCAGACCACCACCCCTCCCCTTTATATTAAAATATGCCAGCTGCCACTGGCATGAGGCTGGATTTAAGATTTACAGTGGAAAAGGCATATATATTTCTACACCATGTTGAGCTGGTGTGTCTGGAATGTTTGTTGGGACTGGAGTTTTGCGAGGGGTGTGAGAAAACAACATAGTGTTGTAAACACTGAGGGTAGCCCCAGCCCCAATCTCTGTTCCAGATGTAATGCAGGTGTGGAGACTGGAGAGAGAGAGAGAGAAGACTGCTGTAACCTAATCCAGAGCTACTGGTGTCACATTGCCAGTCCATCACCTCTCTCTCTCTTCTCTTGCTCTCTTTCCCGTCTCTCCCTCCTCTCTGTTTGGATTTATGGAGACAGACATCCAACATTCTGATTTATTGCTTCTGATGAATACTTTCTTATCTTGACTTTACATTTACTTTGTATTTGTGGGGATTCTAAAGGCCCCATGATAACAGGAAACAAATGACAAACATGGTGTGATGTGGCCAAAAATGTTAATTATGTTCAATAAACTACTCTAGCCTTGTTTTAAGGCATGTTGGGTAGTATCTCTTCTAAAAACAGGTATATTATCTCTCGTTTGGCTATTATTAGTCATTTCCAATGAAAATACGTTAGTTTATGTGCATGCATTTGTATTTGTACAAACGAGCTCTGACTGGAAAAACATATTTTGAATTCAAAGTCGGAAACTCGGGCATCTTTCTAGAGCTCCGCCCGCCTGCCCGACGTCAAGACCACTGACTTAGCTCGTTTTTCCCGAGTTCCAATTTGTCTTAAAAGCACCATAAGATACGGTCCTTTACACAGCCAATCAATTACAAATGTAAGTCTATCAGTGGCGAGGTTGAGGTGCATTGCAGAAGCGCTCTCCTCACTCTGCTTTCTGGTAACAATTACTCCAACGATGAATTCAAAGCTTTGGCCCAAAACCAGACGTACTCTGGTATTTCCCACGTATAGAGGTATTCCGGGAACTCGTCAGTCACTTAGGTTTGGAGGCTAGCTATAGGTTCATTTCACCCTCTTACACTCGATGCAGGTATTGGTCGTTGGTCCTGCTGTTGGTAAGCGAGATCTGAATCCGTCATATTGATGTGCGTAAAATGATGGTTTGGTCCAGGCCGCAGGAGTCAGTCGTTCATGAATATTCTAAGGTTGATTTCACAACATGTTAAATTATCCGTTTTGGGCAGACATCAAAATATTGACAGATTTTAATTATCTGCAAATAATCAATTTAGTGAAAGCCTTCCAGGCAAATAATACATTTCTCAGAGCTGAAATGTGCATTTGTATTTTTATTTTGTATTGTATTGTAATTGCAATTGTATTTCGTCCTGTATAAATGTAGAGTTGAGGGGGAAAGCATTGCATTACTGGAACTCTACAATGAATCCTAACAATATAAGTGTACATGTCTTTTCAGTTGCACAGACATTTTACCATAATTTTGTATGCAAATAAACTAGGAATATGTGCCTGCATTCATAATACCAAAGTTCTCCTGGTCAGGGTAGCCTAGTGGTTAGAGTGTTGGACTAGTAACTGAAAAGTTGCAAGTTCAAATCCCCAAGATGACAAGGTACAAATCTGTTGTTCTCCCCCTGAACAGACAGTTAACTCACTGTTCCTAGGCCATCATTGAAAATAAGAATTTGTTCTTAACTGACTTGCCTAGTTAAATGAAGGTTAAATATTTTTTTTTACACAAGACAGGGGAGTAACTTTCACTAGGGATGGGGGACATGACCCCTTCCCCTCATTCTGAAATTGCATTTTAGTGCCAGCTTCTGTCTGTGGTGGAATGTAGACAGCTACGAAAAATACAGATGAAAACTCTCTAGGTAGATAGTGTGGTCTACAGCTAATCATGAGATACTCTACCTCTGAAGAGCGAAACCCTGAGACTTCCTTAGATATCGTGCACCAGCTATTGTTTATAAATATGCATAGGCTACCGCCCCTTGTCTTACCACAGGCTGCTGTTCTGTCCTGCCGATGAAGTGTATAACCCGCCAGCTGTATGTTCTTAATGTCGTCGTTCAGCCACGACTCGGTGAAACATAAGATATTACAGTTTTTAATGTTACGTTGGTAGGATATACGTGCTGTCAGTTCATCCCATTTCTTTTCCAGCAATTGAACGTTAGCTAGCAAAACGGAAGGCAAGGGCAGATTAGCCACTTTTTGCCTGATCCTCACGGGGCATCCTGATCTCTTTCCACGACACCTACGTTTCCTTTTTCCAGCGAATCATGGGGATCTGGGCCTGGTCGGGTGTCCGTAGTATATCCCTCACGTCCGACTCATGGAAGAACAACTCCTCCTCCAATTTGAGGTGATTAATCACAGTTCTGATGTCCAGAAGCTCTTTTTGGTCATAAGAGACAGTAGCAGTAACATTATGTACAAAACAAGAATCGATCAATGTGAAAAGCATGGTTGGTTAACCTCTTTGGTAAAAGTGGGACGCTAGCGTCAAATTCAAAACAACAGAAATCCCATAATTAAAATTCCTCAAACATACAAGTATTTTACACCATTTTAACGATAAACTACTTGTAAATCCAGCCACAGTGTCCGATTTCAAATAGGCTTTATGGAGAAAGCACACCAAACGATTATGTTAGGTCAGCACCTAGTCACAGAAAACCATACAGCCATTTTCCAGCCAAGGAAAGGGCTCATAAAAGTAAGAAATAGTGATTCAATTCATCACTAAATGTGATGATCTTCATCAGATGGCACTCATAGGACTTCATGTTACATAATAAATGTGTGTTGTGTTCGATAAAGATAATCTTTATGTCCAAAAACCTAATTTGAATATGGTGTGCTATGTTCAGAAATGCATTGACTCAAACAAACATCCGGTGAAAGTGCAGAGAGCCCACATCAAATAACAGAAATACTCATCATAAACATTGATAAAAGATACAAGTGTTAAACCTACGAATACAGATAAACTAAACTTCTCCTTAATGCAACCGCTGTGTCAGATTTCTAAAAGGCTTTATGGCTAAAGCACACTTTGCAATTATGTTAGGTCAGCGACTAGACACAGAAACTCATATAGCCATTCTCCAACCAAGGAGTGTCACAAAAGTCAGAAATAGTATTAAAATTAATCACTTACCTTTGATGATCTTCATCTGGTGGTACTCCCAGGTCTCCATGTTAGACAACAAATGTTTGTTTTGTTCGATACATTTAATCTTTATGTCCAAATACCTCCGTTTTGTTGGTGCGTATAGTTCAGAAATCCAAAGGCACAATGCGCGATCTCAAAACCAAATGTACAATAAAAGATAGTAGACATGTCAAACGATGTTTAAAATCAATCGTCAGGTTGTTTTTGTCATAAATAATAAATAATATTTCAACCGGACAAAAGCTTCGTCAATGGAAAAGGTAAACAAGAAATGTTTGGTTTATGTCTTGGGCTCAAACATGAACCAATGCCTAAAGACTGGTCACATGTTGAGGAAGCCATAGAGGTCGTGAACTAGGTCCTAAGTCTTTGTATGGTGGATAGGCTTTCAATGGAAAAACAGCCTTTCAAAATAATAGTACTTCCTGGTTGGATTTTCCTCTGGTTTTCGCCATATCAGTTCTGTTATACTCACAGACATTATTTTAACAGTTCTGGAAGCTTTAGAGTGTTTTATATCCAAATCTACTAATTATATGCATATCCTAGCTTATGGGCCTGAGTAGCAGGCAGTTTAATTTGGGAACGCTTTTCATCCAAAATTCCGAATGCTGCACCCTCCCTTAGTGAAGTTAAGAGCCGATAAGACATAGCTATCTGTCAGGTAGCAGTATATAATAGCTGCTGTGTGTATGAAAATGTTTTGTAGCCTGTGTTTTTTCCTGTTTCAACAGAGGTAAATTTGATGATGTACCATTATCTATAGCTAGCCAAAAGTTGGCTAACTTCAGATAACTTTGGCTATTATTTTTGTCTCAATCACACTAGGCCAAAATCAAATTATGAAACCAGTGTCCAAATGATTTGCGACAGATATTCTGATGTTTTTTCGGGGCAATGTGAGTTTTTATTAGTCAGTATAGCAATATAACATTATTGAGCTGTCAGTTTCCCTAGCTAATTCCCTACTTTTCACACTGGCATGGTATAAACAGCTCTACAGGCTTCTCTGTCATGGTGCACAGTCAGAACACAACATAATGCTCATCATGTCTTAGCAGAATGAGATGGTGAAAGGTGTCCCTGCAGTGTCAAACAGCCAGGGAAGACCAGCCTATGGAGGTCAGGTGAATTTTTGCAGTATATTACAACAAACGGTGAATGGATACAAAGTTCCATATTGAGTTGATGGGTAGGCTACAGTCTGGGATCTGGGAATGATGGTCATTTCAATTGTTGAACAATTGATTCTATTCTTGGATAATGTTATGTATAAATGTCCACCAAGGTAATTCTTCATCATGCCTCATCTAGGATCAGATGGTGACAGGGGTCTCATCAGAGTCAGGTAGCCAGGGATGACCAGTCTGTGATGGCGCAGAGGGGAGCTTTTGCAGATACAACACTTTATTATCTCTGTGCAGCAAACACTGGACAAGCAAGAAGCTTCAAAGATTGAAACTATTTTAAGGCAGTCTGACAAACCTCTAAAGTTGATTTCCAAACTGTATTAGGGGTTGGACACAAAACATGTAAAACAAAAATGTGAGGAAGACTTGGGAGATACTATTGATGATGATTAATGGATACAGATATGTTAGAATGCCCAGCCAGGTTCATATAATCTCAGACATAAATTACTGCAGTTTAAGACCATCAATAGAATGTACTATGTGCCAGTGAAACTGAATATCATGCACTCAGACATGGAATTCCTCTGCTGGAGGTGTAAAACACAAAAGGTAATATATTTGTTATGGTATTGTGAAGGATGGCTGAATTCTGGCAGAGAATGTTATTTTATTTTTGCTTGCTTGAAAATGTTGATACTGGAGATATGTTATCAGAAGAAACTGTGTAACCCAGCATTTATAGCGGCTAAGAAATGAATTGCCATTCATTGGAAGGTTGGTTATCCTCCCACAATGGATGGCAGAAATGTCAAGTTTTGTATCACTAGATTTGATTTATTACCAGATTAAGGGTATACTGTGCAACTTTCATAAAGTCTGGATGCCTTATATGGAATACTGTACGACAAAATGAGTCTGCATTGAAAACATGCCCACATCAGAGGAGATACCTATTAAGACAATCTCTGGGGGTCTGCCGCACTGTTGGTTGTCACTCTGGTCTTGGCCTAACATACCTGAAATCAATAATGAATGTTTCACTATGATCCTAAAGCTTAGGGTGGGGGGGGGTTCTGCAGGACCGTGTCCCCCTAGGGGTAGGATGGGATAATCCAGCTATATTGTGGATAAGTAAACAGAGCTCTACAGTACTATTAGGCCTATGATGTTAATTATTTGTAGGATGTACTGTTTCTGTGTTATTGTGTAGGTGTATGTGTGTTCTTATTAAACTTTTGTTTTCCAAACCTTTCCCCTGAGACAGAAAAAAAAGATGGAAAAGAAGTTGCTGGGCTGGCTGAAATTTGATATCTAAATTTGATATATAAGATATCGTAATAAAGACAATCAAGTTAAATCTTTGCACTTTTTTTTGTTAGGATGTTGGTTAAAGGTAATTGAATTAACATTGAACTAGATCAGTCTTATGAATCATTTAAACGTATTTAATTATGATCTCTTACCGAGCTTGATGACTGTGGTTGTCATGACTGTGGGTGTCACGAAGTCGATCCCTCTCCTTGTTCGGGTGACGTTCGGCGGTCGACGTTACCGGTCTTCTAGCGATCGCCGCTCCACCTTTCATTTTCCATTTGTTTTGTCTTGTTTTCCCGCACACCTGGTTCACATTCCCTCATCAGACTAAATGTATATTACCCTCTGTTTCCCCCATGTCTGTGTGTGGAATTGTTCTTTGTGTAGGGTGTTACGCTACAGGCTGTCTTGCGCTAGGTTTGTTTCAAACCTAGGTTTGTTTGTTTTGTTATATCCGGTTCATGTTACCGTGGTTGTGCTTTGTGCTGCCTCACCTGTGCCTTTGGGCCAGGGTGTATATTAAAGTTCTCCTCTTATCACCCATCTCTGCTCTCCTGCGCCTGACTTCCCGACAACCAGTCACTCACCCCGTTACAGTGGGAATTCTTGCTTACTTTTTGATGTTCTAAATAGAGACGGCTAGAAGGGCCATGGGTCTTATTAGATTGTGTAGAAAGGCAGGATATTAGCTTTAGGTGCCCCAAAAAATGGGAGTACACTCAGACCCCCCCCCCCCCCTGCCAAGTTATGTCCCCCACACTTCTAAAACCAAAGTTGCACCCCTGACACAATGTAGAGGCTACTGTGTATACTTTACAGTAGGAAAACTTTTCATTAGTTGATCAATATAAAACCATATATAAAAACAGAATGCATAAAGAAAATATTGTTTTCCATCAGCTTGGATTTTATCAGCCAAATAATAGTCATTTCAATTAATGTATCCAATTATCAATACTGCAGATTTTTATTCATCATATGAATATGTTGAGTGTTTATTATAATTGGCATAGGATTTTGAATAGCTAATAGAGGAATAAACATGCACACCAGATGTATTTCTTGTTCACAGAATAGCCCCAGTCCTCAAACAGCCTCAGAGGAAGGACCCATCAGAAACATCATGGCTGCACAGTCTGAAGCGATGGGCTAAGCAGGCAGATATGAGTGTTATGCTCAATCAAATGGTGCCTGAAGGAGATATTAAGAGTTCATCCTCTGTGGCATAAACTCTTGCGAGAACATGAATGCAAAACAGCAAATCCGGTTGAGTGGTATGTGCACTGTACAGTATATGTAAAATAGTCCCGTTTCAAAATAGAAGTTCTGATATCCCTGCCTCAAGTAAAACTACAAAAACACGATATTGACTGTTAAAATGAAGTGGATATTTACCATAGATGATCTACAATTGTAAATATATTTTGAGTGTAATTTAACCATTGGAAGGGGGAGAACAGCCTACAAAAGTTCAAAAGCTTTAATTTGTGACAATTAGCATTTCAACTTCATGTTCAAACGTGATACACATGATGTGCACAATCTACATAATTCTCTATGTTGTCGTTGTGATCTGATCCCAGGCATTCATGATGTTCTCTCAGGGGCAGTGGTGTGACAGTCAGTCTAACACCAGGCCTCACTATTCTAACCGAGCCCTGCTTGTAAAACATGACGTGCCAAGGGGGAAGATCACAGCCACAGCAGTTACATGAGAATGTGCGTTTGATTTGTACATGGGGAATGTTGTCATTCTGTATCAGTGCAGTGTGATGGACAAAACGGACTGACAGACACACACACACACAAACACATGCCCATGCACACCTTGTGGACAAGGGAGACGCCAGTGAGTCTGGGCCTTGCTCAGGAGTATTGTTATTAACATTTTCCCTTGCGTGTATTAAGGCAGCCACAGCGAGGACTCATCCCAGTGCTATGACTGCAGGGCTCGCCTTTGTTCTTCTCCTGTAATGCAGACATAATTACAAGCCTTATAGAGCGTCTACCTTTCCTTTTCTCTCACTCGCACGTCTGCCTCACACCCTGGCCCTCACCCTGTATGGTTATGACAGACATTCAGATCAGAGTTTAGCCCTATAGATTGAGCAACTAAGTGCCTTGAAAGCGGCGAGGTACATGCCCATAGGCTTCAGTCCCAAAGCCTTTATTTTCTCTTTCTGTTCATTTGACCTATTGATCCATTCGTGCGTCAAGCTGTCAGTTCCACGTGTAGAATTTCCATAATGGTTGTTTTGCTGTGATGAATTAAGGGTCTAGGAGTATCACATGCTAATCTGTCCAATGTGTACTGATCCCACGGTCTACCATAGTCGGGGTTCCTTTTTATGACTAGCTATTGTTTTCGTCACAACAAAAATAATGCACTATTTTCCGTAACAGGTTGAACAGATACTGCAGGTAACAGTACAGCAGTTTGCCATATTATTGCTCCATTTTACATCACGCTACAGGTCATTTCACCAAGCTTGCCAAATCGAAAGCCTATGCAGCTGAGGTATTGTATGGAGCTATAGCAGTGCTCGATTACAAAGCCTGCATGCAATTCAGCTTGGTGGTCGTTTTTCTGACTAATTTCTCTGACAATAATTGGTGGCTTTGTTCAGGCTGGTTTGCTGTGTCGGGGGTTACAGGGAGGGAAAGCTAAGGCCAGCTTCTTCAGGCAGAAGTTTGCATCCTGTAGCTCCAACTGCAAAAAGTTCTGGGACACTGTGAAGTCCATGGAGAACAAGAGCACCTCCTCCCAGCTGCCCACTGCACTGAGGCTAGGTAACACGGTCACCACTGATAAATCCATGATTATCGAAAACTTCAATAAGCATTTCTCAACGGCTGGCCATGCCTTCCGCCTGGCTACTTCAACCTCGGCCAACAGCTCCGCCCCCCCCCGCAGCTCCTCGCCCAAGCCTCTCCAGGTTCTCCTTTACCCAAATCCAGATAGCAGATGTTCTGAAAGAGCTGCAAAACCTGGACCCGTACAAATCAGCTGGGCTTGACAATCTGGACCCTCTATTTCTGAAACTATCTGCTACCATTGTCGCAACCCCTATTACCAGCCTGTTCAACCTCTCTTTCATATCGTCTGAGATCCCAAAGGATTGGAAAGCAGCCGCAGTCATCCCCCTCTTCAAAGGGGGAGACACCCTGGACCCAAACTGTTACAGACCTATATCCATCCTGCCAAGTCAACAAACAGGTCACTGACCATCTCGAATCCCACCGTACCTTCTCCGCTGTGCAATCTGGTTTCCGAGCCGGGCATGGGTGCACCTCAGCCACACTCAAGGTACTAAACGATATCATAACCGCCATCTATAAAAGACAGTACTGTGCAGCATTCTTCATCGACCTTGCCAAGGCTTTCGACTCTGTCAATCACCATATTCTTATCGTCAGACTCAGTAGCCTCGGTTTTTCGGATGACCGCCTTGCCTGGTTCACCAACCTCTTTGCAGACAGAGTTCAGTGTGTCAAATCGGAGGGCATGCTGTCCGGTCCTCTGGCAGTCTCTATGGGGGTGCCACAGGGTTCAATTCTCGGGCCGACTCTTTTCTCTGTGTATATCAATGATGTTGCTCTTGCTGCGGGCGACTCCCTGATCCACCTCTACGCAGACGACACCATTCTATATACTTTCGGCCCGTCTTTGGACACTGTGCTATCTAACCTCCAAACAAGCTTCAATGCCATACAACACTCCTTCTGTGGCCTCCAACTGCTCTTAAACGCTAGTAAAACCAAATGCATGCTTTTCAACCGGTCGCTGCCTGCACCCGCATGCCCGACTAGCATCACCACCCTGGATGGTTCCGACCTAGAATATGTGGACGTCTATAAGTACCTAGGTGTCTGGCTAGACTGCAAACTCTCCTTCCAGACACATATCAAACATCTCCAATCGAAAATCAAATCAAGAGTCGGCTTTCTATTCCGCAACAAAGCCTCCTTCACTCACGCCGCCAAGCTTACCCTAGTAAAACTGACTATCCTACCGATCCTTGACTTCGGCGATGTCATCTACAAAATGGCTTCCAACACTCTACTCAGCAAACTGGATGCAGTCTATCACAGTGCCATCTGTTTTGTCACTAAAGCACCTTATACCACCCACCACTGCGACTTGTATGCTCTAGTCGGCTGGCCCTTGCTACATATTCGTCGCCAGACCCACTGGCTCCAGGTCATCTACAAGTCCATGCTAGGTAAAGCTCCGCCTTATCTCAGCTCACTGGTCACGATGGCAACACCCATCCGTAGCACGCGCTCCAGCAGGTGTATCTCACTGATCATCCCTAAAGCCAACACCTCATTTGGCCGCCTTTCGTTCCAGTACTCTGCTGCCTGTGACTGGAACGAATTGCAAAAATCGCTGAAGTTGGAGACTTTTATCTCCCTCACCAACTTCAAACATCAGCTATCTGAGCAGCTAACCGATCGCTGCAGCTGTACATAGTCTATTGGTAAATAGCCCACCCTTTTTCACCTACCTCATCCCCATACTGTTTTTATTTATTTACTTTTCTGCTCTTTTGCACACCAATATCTCTACCTGTACATGACCATCTGATCATTCATCACTCCAGTGTTAATCTGCAAAATTGTAATTATTTGCCTACCTCATGCCTTTTGCACACATTGTATATAGACCCCCCCTTTGTTTTCTACTGTGTTATTGACTCGTTAATTGTTTACTCCATGTGTAACTCTTTGTTGTCTGCTCACACTGCTATGCTTTATCTTGGCTAGGTCGCAGTTGCAAATGAGAACTTGTTCTCAACTAGCCTACCTGGTTAAATAAAGGTGATTTTTTTTTTTTTTTTATAAATAAAAAGGGACACAGTTGTTCCAGCCCTAACCCAGTGGTTGAGTACTCTCAGTATGCATATACACTCAAAAAACTGCTAGTTAAAAGCAACCCAATTTGGGTTATTTGGTAACCCAGCGCTCTGTAAGTATTGGACAAAACACACGTTCGGTAATTTTGTCCCAACCCTTAGTTGCATCATTTTTACTCTCATACTGGGTTGACCTAGCAGCTGGGACATTTTGAATGTAATCCTTTGGTTATTTTCAGGAGGTGTGGTGTATTAGGGCTGTGGCTTTCAGCTAGATCTTATTGGCCACCAATAAGGGTAAATGTTATTCATGTTCATCATGTTAAGTCTACAGGATTTTTTCTTCAAAGAAAAGTCTTGGGCGGGCCAGGGTAGCCTAGTGGTTAGAGTGTTGGACTAGTAACCGGAAGGTTGCAAGTTCAAACCCCCGAGCTGACAAGGTACAATTCTGTCATTCTGCCCCTGAACAGGCAGTTAACCCACTGTTTCTAGGCTGTCATTGAAAATAAGAATTTGTTCTTAACTGACTTGCCTGGTTAAATAAAGGTTAAAAAAAAATCCAAACAGTGACAATACAGATTTTTTTTTCCATCCTGCAAATTTTATATATCAAATGTCATTTGCCACATGTGTCGAATCGAAATATTACTAAATAAACTAGAGTAAAAAATGTAATAAAAGTAACACAATAGTCCGGGTGGCCATTTGATTAATTGTTCAGCAGTCTTAAGGCTTGGGGGTAGAAGCTGTTAAGGAGCCTTTTGGACCTAGACTTGGCGCTCCAGTACCGCTTGCCGTGCGGTTGCAGAGAGAACAGTCTGTTGGAAAAGCATTCCAGGTGAAACTGGTTGAGAGAATGCCAACAGTGTGCTAAGCTGTCATCAAGGCAAAGGGTGGCTACTCTGAATAATCTAAAATATGAAATATATTTTGATTTGTTTAACGCTTTTTTGGTTACTACATGATTCCACATGTGTTATTTCATAGTTTTGGTGTCTTTACTATTATTCTACAATGTAGAAAATAGTAAAAATGAAGAAAAACCCTTGATTGAGTAGAGGTCCAAACCTTTGACTTGCACTGTATATACAGTAGGTATGTAATGGTAAAACTTTTTTATGTAAAAGTAACCTTACTACAATGGGCTTAATCGGGATCACACAGAGTCTTGGTAGCCTCAAAACAAATCTACTTTGAAACAAAAGTATACAACTCACCCACATGGTTATGGGCTTAAATAAAGAAGAAACCTGTACCATGTCAGATATAGAGTTGAATTGTATTCATTTTTTAGCTTGCATCCCAATATTACACATTATATACTGTACATCACAGAAGATGGAAATATAGCAAAACCGTTTGACATAGAAACAGTATTTTCAACAGGTTTTTTAAATAATGTTTATGAATGATGAAATTATGAAAAATATTTCACATTCCACATGAGGCCACCAGAGGATGATTTGGTCATTTGCCTGCAGGAAAGGTCTACATGATTAAAACCAGATAGAAAGCATGTTGAAAGATAATGGACCTATATCTTTTTTAAATTAGATAACCTTTTGAGAACTAAGTCAGGGAGAATCAAAAATGATGCATTCAGGAGTAACTCCATTGATTTTCTTGTCATGTTTGAGCATAATAACACAGCATACGCCATGGCAAAATGCGTAGAATGGCAGGGAATCAGCTTTAAAGAATAACTTTGCATATTTTTCATCCAACACCAGATGTTTTAGGCTTTGTTATAGTGAAACACATAAATTCTGGTCTTCATTTTGACAGTTCGTTACAAAAGGGATATTTTGGTCTTTTAGTAGTAAAGCTAGCTGTTTTTACCCCTAGTGGTTCAACTCTACCATTGAAATCATTATATGGAGTCCTCTACGTCATCTCAAGGGAAGGGCTCAGTATGAAATATGCTGCTTCAAAATGTGCTGTATGCTATCACTTCAAAAGTTATTCTAAAAGCCTTATTTGACAATGGTCTCGCTAAGTGGAATGGTGCCAATATATTTTGCATGCTTCCTTGACTAGACTACTGATATTACACAAATTTCAAAAGGCAGTAATTGTGTTTTCAAGAGAACTGGGAATTACGTCATGTGATCTCCAAGTCGGAAAGTCAGAGCTCTACAAAGATGCCAAAGTTCCCGACTTGGAATTCAAAGTTGCGTGACCGTTAAAAATATTTTTTCCCAGTCAGAGCTAGTTTTTTTCCGAGATCCCAGTTGTCTTGAACGCACTGAAGTTGGAAATCTGAGATTTCCGATTTCCCAGTTGTTTTGAAGGCGGCATCAGGCACATTTCTGCTTATGCCCAAATTCAACTTTTTGCTAACCGTTTTCACAAAGAAGAAAAAAACATGAAGGCTATGAAGACAATACAATTATATTCGTAGATACATCCATCGTAACAAGATATATATGACACTGGTGGTCATGTCAAATTGTATTTTCTCCCTACCCGCTATGACTGATTGGTGTTGCAGTCCTCTATAATAGTTGGCTCATAGTTCGATGGTTGAGAATTCTTATCACACATAGTGGAGATATCTTTTTCCCCAAATCCTTTATTTACAACATTCATCCCATTCCCACACACTTTTAATTCTGAAAAGTGAAAGCATACCTGGGAGAGGGGTCGCCCTGGTGGTAGTTGTAGGTTTTTATACAGTACCCAAAACCAATCTATTGGAAAAAGAACTACTGCATAAATATTGCCATGCGGGTTGGATTGAATTGAGCTCCTAGTCTTCATTTTCAAGGTAACGATTGCACTTTTATTCCCAACAAAATACTGTGAGTCCACATTTCAAAGATATGTTTTGCATCCAAAAGAGGATTCGAACTAACGCAAGAACTCGGTGCCATGACATGGTGAGCTAACAGAGCCGTACTTGTGAGCGGTGCACATAAGATTATTATCAGTGTGTGCCAGTGGACTCCTGTTAAGTAGGCTTCTCACCTGAATACATTTTTTTAAGTGGTTGGGCAAAGACTGAGATGGGGGTTGAGATTTACCCTTTAAAACCGCAAAATTCTCTTGGCCCAATGGCAAAATGTGTGGAATTGTAGCAAATTCGTTTTAAAAAAGGCAACATTTTCTCTTAGCTCTATGGCAAAATGTGCAGGAAATTAGATTTAAAGCAGCAAATGTTGCTCTCCCCCGCCAAGATGGGGGCTCTAAATCCTTTTGCCAAGGTCCCAGAGCAGATTCAGCTGCAATGACAGACCGACCACGCCCATTGCCATACTCAACACCTAAAATCCTGGTTTATATACAACAAATTCAAAATGTCCTTCATTTTTTTGTTTGACACATTATTCTATAACAGTGATGAGCAACTTTGATGGCTCATCATGAGGGACCGCAGTTACCTGCGGGCCTGTGTACCGACATCCATGTTTTACAGCTAATTTCCTGCATTTCCACATATTTTGCCATAGAGTGGAGAGATGTTTGCAGTTTTAAATACGGTATCTGAGTGAGACTGACCAACCAAATTAAATGGGGATCCCCCGGCTGGTAATTCGACCATGATAACAAGTTTTAGACAGCTGGCCTTTAAACAAATTTTGCAATCAAAAAATTGGATGCTTACATGGGCTAAGTGACTGACAAAACAAGAGAAATGCTGATGCACAACCACATTTCGAAATTGCACCTTGTGGGGTCTAAAAATAACTATCTGAAGAAAAATAAATATATGTAACATTAGGTAAAACATGACCAAATGAGTGGGTTGTACACCAGCTTGATGCTACATTTTACATACAACATCAGTTTACATTTTGACCATATGGTTGAGTTCAGGTACAAGACGAATGTGCAGTTTTGGTTTTGCTATAAACTTAAATAGATTACAGTTCTCATCAGCACAGGTTTTTCTTGAATATTTATGAAACGTGTTGAAATTTGACAAAATAGGCCGGGTAAACTGTTTCCAAAAGCATCCTTATATTTGCTTTTACAGAACCTTCAGAAAGTATTCACACCCCTTGACTTTTTCCACATTTTGTTGTATTACAGCCTGAATTTAAAATGGAAGAATTTAGATTTACAAATTTAAAATGAAAAGCTGAAATGTCTTGAGTCAATAAGTATTCGACCCCTTAGTCATGGCAAACCTAAATATATTCAAGAGTAAACGTGCTTAACAAGTCACACTAAGTTGCATGGACTCACTCTGTGTGCAATAATAGTGTTTAACATTATTTTTGAATGACTACATTATCTCTGTACCCCACACATACAATTATTTGTAAGGTCCCTCAGTCGAGCAGTGCATTTCAAACACAGATTCAACTAAAGACCAGGGAAGTTTTACAATACCTCGCAAAGAAAGGCACCTACTTGTAAACGGGTAAAAAATAAGCAGACATTGAATATCCATTTGAGCATGGTGAAGTTATTAATTGCACTTTGGATGGTGTATCAATACACCCAGTCACTACAAAGATACGGGCGTCCTTCCTAGCTCAGTTGCCGGAGAGGAAGGAAACCACTTAGGGATTTTAATGGCTGTGATAGGAGAAAACTGAGGATGGATCAACAACATTGTAGTTACTCCACAATACTAACCTAATTGACAGAGTGAAAAGAAGGAAGCCTGTACAGAATAAAACATGTTCCAAAACATGCAACAAGCCACTAAAGTAATACTGCAAAAAAAACATGTGGCAAAGCAATTAACTTTTAGTCATGAATACAAACTGTTAGGTTTGGGGCAAAACCAATACAACACATTACTGAGTACCATTCTCCATATTTTCAAGCTTAATGCTGGCGTCATCATGTTATGTATGCTTGTAATCGTTAAGGACTGGGGGAGTTTTTCAGGATAATAAGAAATGGAATAGAGATAAACACAGGCAAAATCTTAGATAAAAACCTTGGTCTGTCTGCTTTCCAACAGACACTGGGAGATCAATTCACGTTTCAGCAGGACAATAACCTTCAGCACCTTTTTTTTAACCAACTGTACGTGAGTGGCCGAGTTACAGTTTTGACTTAAATCTACTTGAAAATCTATGGCAAGACCTGAAAATGGTTGTCTAGCAATGATCAGCAACCAATTTGACAGAGCTTGAAGATATTTGAATATAATAATGGGCAAATTGTAACGGTTTTCCTTAGGTGAAAGAGAGTCAGACCAAAATGCGGCATGGCTATTGCGATCCATGTTTAATGAAACAAAGTATCAAATCAAATTTATTTATATAGCCCTTCGTACATCAGCTGATATCTCAAAGAGCTGTACAGAAACCCAGCCTAAAACCCCAAACAGCAAGCAATGCAGGTGTAGAAGCACGGTGGCTAGGAAAAACTCCCTAGAAAGGCCAAAACCTAGGAAGAAACCTAGAGAGGAACCAGGCTATGTGGGGTGGCCAGTCCTCTTCTGGCTGTGCCGGGTGGAGATTATAACAGAACATGGCCAAGATGTTCAAATGTTCATAAATGACCAGCATGGTCGAATAATAATAAGGCAGAACAGTTGAAACTGGAGCAGCAGCACAGTCAGGTGGAAGTTGAAACTGGAGCAGCAGCATGGCCAGGTGGACTGGGGACAGCAAGGAGTCATCATGTCAGGTAGTCCTGGGGCATGGTCCTAGGGCTCAGGTCAGTTGAAACTGGAACAGCAGCATGGCCAGGTGGACTGGGGACAGCAAGGAGTCATCATGTCAGGTAGTCCTGGGGCATGGTCCTAGGGCTCAGGTCCTCCGAAAGAGAGAAAGAAAGAGAGAAGGAGAGAATTAGAGAAACCACACTTAGATTCACACAGGACACCGAATAGGACAGGAGAAGTACTCCAGATATAACAAACTGACCCCAGCCCCCCGACACATAAACTACTGCAGCATAAATACTGGAGGCTGAGACAGGAGGGGTCAGGAGACACTGTGGCCCCATCCGAGGACACCCCCGGACAGGGCCAAACAGGAAGGATATAACCCCACCCACTTTGCCAAAGCACAGCCCCCACACCACTAGAGGGATATCTTCAACCACCAACTTACCATCCTGAGACAAGGCTGAGTATAGCCCACAAAGATCTCCGCCACGGCACAACCCAAGGGGGGGGGGCGCCAACCCAGACAGGATGACCACAACAGTGAATCAAACCACTCAGGTGACGCACCCCCTCCAGGGACGGCATGAGAGAGCCCCAGCAAGCCAGTGACTCAGCCCCTGTAATAGGGTTAGAGGCAGGGAATCCCAGTGGAAAGAGGGGAACCAGCCAGGCAGAGACAGCAAGGGCGGTTCGTTGCTCCAGAGCCTTTCCGTTCACCCTCCCACTCCTGGGCCAGACTACACTCAATCATATGACCCACTGAAGAGATGAGTCTTCAGTAAAGACTTAAAGGTTGAGACCGAGTTTGCGTAACGTAAACACGAATCAAATACAAAAACATAACACGAAGACCGAAACAGCCTAATACTGGTGCAAAGTAACACAGCGACAGAAACAAGGACATAAGGACAATCACCCACAAAACCCAACACGCTACCTAAATATGGTTCCCAATCAGAGACAATGACGAACACCTGCCTCTGATTGAGAACCATATCAGGCCAAACATAGAACTAGACAAACTAGACATTTAACATAGAATGCCCACTCAGATCACACCCTGACCAACCAAAACATAGAAACATACAAAGCAAACTATGGTCAGGGTGTTTCTGTATGGACTTCGCTTTGTGCACGAGGGCATTATCATACTGAAACAGGAAAGGGCCTTCCCCAAACTGTTGCCACAAAGCTGGAAGCAGAATATCATCTAGAATGTAATTGTATACTGTAGCGTTAAGATTTCCTTCACTAGAACTAAGGGACCTACAGTAGCCCGAACCATGAACAACAGCCCAGACCATTATTCCTCCTCCACCAAACTTTAGTTGGCACTATGGATTCGGGCAGGTAGCATTCTCCTGGCATTCCGCCAAACCCAGATTCGTCCGTCGAACTGCCAGATGGTGAAGCGTGATTCATCACTCCAGAGAACGCGCTTCCATTGCTCCAGAGTCCAGTGGTGGTGAGCTTTACACCACTCCAGCCGACGTTTGGCATTGCACATGGTGATCTTAGGCTGCTCGGCTATGGAAACCAATTTCATGAAGCTCCAGACGAACAGTTATTATGCTGATGTTGCTTCCAGAGGCAGCTTGGAACTCAGTAGTGAGCATTGCCCCCTTCAGCACTCGCCGGTTCTGTTCTGTAAGCTTGTGTAGCCTACCACTTCGTGGCTGAGCCATTGTTCCTCCTAGACATTTCTACTTCACAATAACTGCACTTAAAATTGACCAGGGCAGCTCTAGCAGGGCATAAATGTGACGAACTGACTTGTTGGAAAGGTTGCATCTTATGACGGTACCACTTTGAAAGTCACTGAGCTCTGCAGTGAGGCAAATTTGACACCCAATGTTTGTCTACGGAGAATGTATGGCTGTGTGCTTGATTTTATACACCTGTCAGCAACGGGTGTGGCTGAAATAGCCAAAGCCACTTATTTTAAGAGGTGTACACATACTTAAGTATTTACACAACCAGTCGAAAGTTTGGACACATCTACTTATTCCAGGGTTTTTCTTTCGTTTTGCACACTCTTGTGTCTGTCACTACGCTGGACGGTTCTGACCTAGAACATGTGGACAAATACAAATACCTAGGTGTCTGGTTAGACTGTAAACTCTCCTTCCAGACTCACATTAAGCACCTCCAATCCAACATTAAATCTAGAATCAGCTTCCTATTTCGCAACAAAGCCTCCTTCACTCATGCTGCCAAACATACCCTCGTAAAACTGACTATCCTACCGATCCTTGACTTCGGCAATGTCATTTACAAAATAGCCCCCAAAACTCTACTGAGGAAAATGTATGTAGTTTATCACAATGCCATCCGTTTTGTCACCAAAGCCCCATACTACCCAGCACTGCAACCTGTATGCTCTCGTTGGCTGGTCCTCACTACATATCCGTCGCCAAACCCACTGGCTCCAGGTCATCTATAAGTCTTTGCTAGGTAAAGCCCCGCCTTATCTCAGCTCACTAGTCACAATAGCAACACCCACCTGTAGCATGCGCTCCAGTAGCTATATTGCACTGGTCATCCCCAAAGCCAACTCCTCCTTTGGCTGCCTTTCCTTCCAGTTCTCTGCTGCCAATGACTGGAACGAATTGCAAAAATCTCTGAAGCTGGAGTCTTATATCTCCCTCTCTAACATTAAGCATCAGCTGTCAAAGCAGCTTAGTGATCACTGTACACAGCCAATCTGTAAATAGCACACCCGACTACCTCATCCCCATATTATTACTTACCCTCTTGCTCTTTTGCACCCCAGTATCTCTACTTGCACATCATCATCTGCACATCTATCACTCCAGTATTAATGCTAAATTGTAATTATTTCACCTCTATGGCCTATTTATTGCCTACCTCCCTACTCTTCTACATTTGCACACACTGTACATATATCTTTCTATTGTGTTATTGACTGTACGTTTGTTTATGTGTAACTCTGTGTTGATGTTTTTGTCGCACTGCTTTGCTTTATCTTGGCCAGGTCCCAGTTGTAAATGAGAACTTGTTCTCAACTGGCCTACCTGTTTTTTTTTGCCCTTTTTCTTCCCTTGTCTCATCGCTGCAACTCCCGCACAGACAACCCAACCAAGCCACACTGCTTCTTGACACAACGCACATCCAACCCAGGAGCTAGCCACACCAATGTGTTGGGGGAAACACCGTACACCTAGCAACCTGGCCAGCGTGCACTGCACCCAGCCTACCACAGGAGTCGCTAGTGCGCAATGAGACAAGGATATCCCTGCCGGCCAAACCCTCCCTTACCCAGAAGACGCTGGGCCAATTGTGCATCGCCCCATGAGCCTCCCGGTCGCAGCCGGCAGCGGCAGAGCCTGGGCTCGTACCCAGAATCTCTGGTGGCACAGCTAGCACTGCAATACAGTGCCTTAGAGCACTGCACCACCCAGGAGGGCTATCTGTGCGGTTTTTGCCATAATATGGACTTGGTGTTTTACCAAATAGAGCTATCTTCTGTATATGACCGCTACCTTGTCACAACACAACTGATTTGCTCAAACGCATTAAGAAGGAAGGAAATTCCACAAATGCACTTTAACAAGGCACACCTGTTAATTGAATTGCATTCCAGGTGACTACCTCATGAAGCTGGTTGAGAGAATGCCAAGAGTATGCAAAGCTGTCAAGGCAAAGGGTGACTACTTTGAAGAATCTCAAATCTCAAATATATTTTGATATGTTTAACACTTTTTTTGGTTACTACATGATTCCATATGTGTTATTTCATAGTGTTGATGACTTCACTATTATTCTACAATGTAGAAAATAGTTTAAATGAGTAGGTGTGTCCAAACTTTGGACTGGTACTGTATAGTGTATGTGAATTTGCTCAGTATTTGAGTTCAGAGTGCCAGAGGTTGAGATGTTGAGACAAGTTTGCTCTGAGCCTGTGGTCAGGAATTGTATACTTTCTTGAACATGTCCCATCAAATGTGTTTTGCTGACTGTCCACTGATTAGGTCTATGCAACAAGCCATTAGTCCCTGTCATGTTTTAGATAATATGAGTGTGTTTGAATGTTTCTGTTTTTGTTATAGTTTAATTAACGATCTAAGAATAAAAAAATATATATTCAGACATAATCATTTTATTCCCCATTTTATGAAAATGATCCCATTGCATTTTTTACATTGTGAAAATAACCAAAAAGCACATCTCCAACAATGGGTTGAAGTTTAGGCTCAATAAAGGTTGGGTGAATCTTGGCACTTGATAAAAGGCCACAACTTATCCTTGAGACGTAGCCCCTTGTTAAAGCAGGCTCTGCAGCAGTTACCGGTTAGCAACGAGTGAACCTTTACCTTTGCCCGAACCTTTACCGTTACCTTGTAGTCTGCATAGCTCTACTGACTCAAACTGTTATATGTAGGTCAATATCTAATGATAGAATTAGTACACGCATGTAAACATCATTGTCACGTTGCGCTCCTTTAGTTCCTTTTTTTCTTCACACTTGCTGCGAGAAATGACAGAGGGATGTTCTGGGCTATTTTATTGTTCCTGATACCATCATGTGGACCCCATAATTAATAGAATGACAAAAATATAAGTACATCTATAGAAAACCGTAAGTGGGTGTGCGCCATTCAAAAACTAGGCCTTACATATGCGATTAAGTGTCACCTTGATGTGAAAGAAAGGCTTTGCTGGTCCTTAAATTGCTTTCACTTTAACTGGCGCCACGTTGAGAATTACAGACACTGACATTAAAACAGCTGTCAAACTGCTGAGATTAAGAAACTATTTTGCCTAGGGGGGGGGCAATGAAATCACCAGGATCAGATATTTATATCGTTCATTCGATTGAGTTAGAATTGGCCGTTCTGATGGGAATTTGATCCTTCCTAATAAACCAAGTAGGCCCATAGGGTAGACCTATTTGGATAAGATTTCCGTTAGTGAATATTAGTTATAACGTTTATTATTGAGGGTTAATTATGACCTAGTTTTGAGTTATAATAGTGTAAAATACTGGATGGTTGAAAACGCATGTGCCTATCTAGATTATTGTGTTAGTTAAACTAAGATCAATAATGCACCTGCCATGTTTTCCATGTCTATATGCTTTTTAAATAGCCCATGGCTGAGGTTTATCATTTGACCGTCAAAGTGTTTCATTCAATGAAGTCTATACAATGAATATGCCAATATTTGGTCAATTTCCATTGTAGGCATGTGTTGTCAACATAAACAAATAGCTTATCTATCTGCATCTACTCAAATGAGAGTGAAATGGAAATAGCCTTAGGCCTAATACTACACGTGTTTGGTATCTGATCCTTAGCGGGGCTAGAAGCCTATTGGCACCAAGTGACCGCTCAAACCCCAAATCACTGCTTGTCTATTATGAACGTTTCAAAAAAATGTTGTGCTAACATTTAACACAATCTAAATCAATCTTACAAAGGATGGCCAATTTCGCAAACTTTTAGACCACCTAATTGAGTTGCTTAAATTTTTATTTTAAACAACGTTTTAATAAAAATATGCGATTAATCAATGTTATTTGCACTTTGAGTTAATGGAAGGAAACTTTTACTGCAAAAATAGTTATAAATAACATTAGGCTATATTTAAATTACTGGACTTTCTGTTTCAAAATAAGTGATTTATTATGTTACGTAAATCGAGCAGCGCACTGTGCGCAAATGATTGTTTATCAAATCGTTTGAGTGACATTACATTAGTGGCTGAAGGAGTGCATTCAAGAAACATATGTTAATGAACTTAATGAGTCTATCCTGCAGGCTCGAGTGACATCGTAGGTATTCGAGACCAATCAGAGCGCACGCTGATGGAAGGCAGTGGGGTTTGAGGCACACCGGGTCTACATGAGTGTCTGGAGGATATTGTGAGGTTTACGAATGATGTAAAGAAGGGTTGACTTTTATGTGGTTCTTTTTTTTCGTTTCACAGATCCCTGGATGTACATTTTCTTCGTTTGGAATACCTTTTTTTATGCAGGCAATGTTATTGACTTGATGGTGGATCCAGTTCAACTTTTCCTCGCTCTCCGACATTTCTCAATGCATCCCTTTTTAGACCGACGGGTTTATGGACTTCTGTATTAGCTAATGATGTCTATAGGTTTCATGCCTGATAGTTTGAATTCTTCAGATCCCTCCAAATCGACCTTTTTCGAGTTTGGGCACGGGCACCCTGCGCACCAGCAGCATTCCCAAGGACACTCTCACATCTACCCCGTTAGTGGTTTACAATCTGCCGGACACTCTCAACACGGTAGTCCCTTCTCCCCCAGCGCGTCCTCCTATGGCCGCTCCCTGGGCTACGCCTACCCCAGAGCGGTGAACACTCATCACCCGAGTGCCTACATGCCCTACCAGCACAACAATCACAGTTTGGCGCACTCCAGATTAGATGAGACAGGTACGTGTAATATCAATATCTGATAGTTCCTCACAGCTCTTGGCCTATATCATTTTTTAAATCAATAAAACGCGTCGTCTACAATGAAAGTGTGCAATGTGCAAATTTAGCGGTAAAAGGAGTGTGGATTGTATGGAACTGTGCTTTAAAATGTAGGCCTATTGCAATTGAAGGCTACATATTATCAGATGTAGGCTAAATTATCAGACGGTTCTTTGTAGGCTATGGTAGGCCTATACCTCAGATGTACATGCATTATAGCTGTCAGTGTGTACATATTTGTTGTTTACAAAAATAACAACAATTGTCCTAATCAAATGTGGGTTTAAAGGCAATTACAATCAAACGCAATTTACAGTCAGTGCTATGGTAATCAAAATGTTTTCCTACTTTAAATGCATGTCAGGCATTTTGGGGTTATCTTTACTACTCATGTTCCGTAATGAACACAGATGGTGTCATTCATTTTATTAACCATACTTTTCTGTGGGTTAGCCCGATTATGCATGAGTTTACTCCCATTATTAGTCAAGATAACGAAGCAATTGCAGAAAAGAAGAACCATTTCATCCATGCACCGCACTATAGTGGTGTCTATTTATTGTTAAACGGTGGCATTTTCATAGGAGACACAGCCTGACATTTGGGCATGCAGCCTGAATTCCAGGCGGTGAATTTCAAGTAGCCTAGGCATAGACCCATGTTGATACAGACTCTTACATAGATACTAGGCCTTATCTTCTGCCCTGACGTAAAGTGGAAAGTTGTAAATCAAAGTGAATGTAGGCTACACCTGATTGGGCTACTGTTCAGCGCAGTTTGACTGAAATTCTCTCTTCTATCCACAGACCATGAGAAGTCTACAGTGATTGAGAACGGGGAAATTCGTTTGAATGGTAAAGGAAAGAAAATACGCAAACCACGGACCATCTACTCCAGTCTTCAGCTACAGGCGCTCCAACATAGGTTTCAGCAGACCCAGTACCTGGCTTTACCCGAGCGCGCAGATTTGGCGGCTAAATTAGGGCTGACCCAAACACAGGTGGGCTAAATTAAACTTGACATAATAGCCGTCAACAGTAGGAAATGTGATTTTAAAACTATCTTATACTATCTTAGTAGACCAATTACCAAATTATAATACATTATTTATTAAGTGTTGTATTTCTAGGTCATCCTTATGTTCAGGCCTAAGAAACCAAATAGTTAATAACAATTAAAGTGAAGTGCAGACGGGTTAGATAGGTACAAAACACCTCATTAATCGTTTTAAATACACATTGTATTTATTTCACTTTTTCCCTATTAATTTCAATAAATTCCCAATCTGGCCCTCAAACCATCACGGTCACCTAATAATCCCCAGTTTGCAATTGGCCAGGTTGTTGCTGTAAATGAGAATGTGTTCTCAGTCAATTTACCTGTTAAAATAACGGATAAATAAAATAAAATAAATAATCTCAAATTAGGTCAAATTTGCTTCAAATAAAATTAAAGATCCAAAGGCCTCACATAACTTAATGCTACTGCAAGACTGGACTATTTGAATTTGTGCACAGATCCACTTACTAGCCTTCTTGATAGACGTGGCAGATAATTAAATATTATGGAATGCTGTCTACTAGCATTTTGACAATTTTTTTCAAAAATGTTGACATGAAACCCTTGAATCTGTCTCACACAGGTTAACATTTGAAAATGTAACACCAATACTGCCACAAGTTCATGTTTATGTTTGATTGAAGAAAAACACAAAACAACCTTCCCCTTTAGTTGTATGGAGAGGGTTTACATAGATCACAGATCTGTGGGTATTATTGTGGCTTTCTGCACTGCTCAAGACCAACTGAAAAGGCTAATTGAGAGCTTTGTTAAGTCAATTTCTTAATGCAGCTTTATTCTTAGTCTTAAATTACCATTGCGGCTAAAACCTTCTCACAGAGAGCTCTCTGTGACTTAAAGCAAACATAGCTCAATTGCAATATTGCAAGTCCAAATAGGCTTAACAGAGTAACAGAAAGACAGAAATACATGCTGCCACTCTAAACTATAGGCCGATGTATTGTCTTTATAAACATCCGTGTCTAATTACCAACAATCTTTTGGTCAAAGTCATGTTAAAGCACACTTATACATTACCGCAGAAATGGGCATAGAGCAGTGCAATGAAGGCTGTGGGAACACACACACACACACAGTTTACAGATTGTAACTGAAGAAAATAGGACAAGTAGGCTGTCAAGCAGATGGTCTATTTTCAAAGTCATTGTTGGCATTATTCATTTATGTCAGGTAAAATTCTGAAATCTAAGGTTGAAATAGAGATTATGGCAACCATTTCCCTTGGACCTATAAACATAATGAAAGGCAAATAAACAGGTGGTGAGCATAATGTTTGGGTCTAACATCTCACCATGCACATCTGTCTTTTATGGGAAACATTTTCAAGCCTTTAAACATTGTTTTGCTCAATATATTTTAGCTATACTGTATAGGCAACACTTCTATTCAATTTCTAAAATCAATAACATTAATATGTTTTTAAATGATAGGCAGATTGAATTAAATTGTCATTCAAAACACTCCCTGGCAAAATCTCTGAACTACACCATCCTGTCTGGGTCTGATTTGGCTTTGTGTCTTGTTGCTATATATGAGAATGGTTTGACTTTGTCCACCTCGGGCTCTGTGGCTTTTATTGAATATTTTATACCGTCGTAAAATCGATCAGAATAGCATCTTGTTCTGACTAAGTAGACTACATCATACATAGAAATGCATCTGACCTCCCTCCTTGTTTACAGTGTTATATTCAAGCTCGCTGGGGCTATTTTATTTTAGCATGGGATTGTTGTCAGACTCATGCATCATTGGACTCATAAAATGTTGAACAATAGGGGAGCTAGCATTTAATGAACTAGTGAAGTGTCGCTCATCCATTTTGCTGAATTGCAATAGGTCTAATGGTTCTGGATCCATGCACTGACTGGCAAAGTTGAAGAAATGTGTTAAAATTATAACAAGTTTAAGAACGAATGGCACTTTCTGGGCTATTTTCCTTTTAAACGTATCAAATTGTTCCAATTTTCAATGCAATTTCGAAATTATAAAATGTGAATATGACAAGCCATTACGATTTTGCAAGCCATGACGAATGTAAATCATTTCTATTGTGTGGAAGATAATTGTTTAATGATTGTTGTGGTGGTGGAGAGAGGGATGTCATAGCATACCCTGTAATGTGCTGCTTTCCCCTCATATTTTCACTTTCTAAACATCTATTTGATCTTTTTAGATTAAAATATGGTTTCAAAACAAGCGCTCGAAATATAAGAAGATACTGAAGCATGGCAGCGGGCCAGAGGGGGAACATCTCCACAGTACGTCATCTATTTCTCCTTGTTCACCCGGGATGCCTCAACTTTGGGAGGTGTCAATGGCAAACAAAGGGACCCCTACGCACCCCAACAATTACATGAACAATTTTGGTCACTGGTACCCAAACCATCTCCAGGATCCTATGTCCAGACCTCAAATGATGTAAGCAGACCATCTCAACACACTGCGCGGTGCTGTAAAACTCACCCGGCCATTTCTAACTTTTCAAGGGCCTTAAGGCTATATCTGCCTACCCCACACCCGAACGAACACGTCTCATCTAGCCTATCAAGTTTGATTTACGTGTTTAATTCATGTCAATTGTCTTTTTTTCTTTCATTGCAATGTAGCCTATGTTTTTGGATGACGATTTTGTATTTCTTGTGTCCACTTTACGCACTGCTCTTAATTTTTGGAATGGCTTTGGTGAGAAATGTGCTGTCAGGTGGCAACATGCTTATGGTTTGATTCCAGCAAGGGACATGCACATGAATATGTGTGTCAATTGGTTATGACCGTATTATTAATGTGATTAACAGTAGTGTCCCAGGCAGTCCACGTTTGGATAGCTTCGTCACAGCAAATATGAATTTATTGTGCATATACATTTCGGAATTGTTTGATATGGTTCTCAGCGTCTATTATTGTGAAGGTGTCAATAGTTATTGATCGTTTTAAAGTGCTTTGTTTGATATACAGTGCCTTCAGAAAGTATTCACACCCCTTTACCTTTTCCACATGTTGTTGTGTTACAGCCTGAATTTACAATGGATTCAATTGGGATTGTGTGTCCCTATCTCATAGTGTCAAAGTGGAATTTTGTTTGTAGAAAAATGTTGAAGGTGTATTAAACATTTAAAGCTGAAATGTCTTGAGTAAATAAGTATTCAACTCCTTTGTTATGGCAAGCCTAAATAAGCACAGGAGTCAAATGTGGTTAACAAATTGTATAGTAAGTTGCAGGGACTCATTCCTTGTTCAATAATAGTGGTTAACATGATTTTTGAATAACTACCCCATCTCTGTACCGCACACATACAGATATCTGTAAGGTCCCTTTAATCAAGTAGTGAATTTCAAGCACAGATTCAACAACAAAGGCCAGGGGGGTTATTCAATACCTCGCAAAGATTGAATAACTTTGCCTATTGGTAGATGGGTAAAAAAAAAAAATCAATCAGACACTAAATATCCCATTGAGTATGTTGACGTTATTAATTAGACTTTGGATGGTGTATCAATACACCTAGTCACTACAAATATACAGGCGTCCTTCCTAACTCAGTTGCCGGAGAGGAAGGAAAACGCTCAGGGATTTCACCATGAGGCCAATGGTGACTTTAAAACCTCTTAAGGATCCAACCCTTTTTTCAATTTTCTCCTAAAATGACATCCAGATCTAACTGCCTGTAGCTCAGGACCTGAAGCAAGAATTTGCATATTTGAAGTTTGTGGAAATGTGAAATGAATGTAGGAGAAAATAACACATTAGATCTGGTAAAAGATAATACAAAGAAAATAACATGCATTTTTTTTGTGCCATAATACATTATTCCAGCCCAGGTGCAATTTAGACTTTGGCCACTAGAGAGCAGAAGTGTATGTTCAAAGTTGTATACTGATCCAATGAACCATGCATATCTATTCACAGTGTCGTATCAAGACTGCCCAAATGTGCCTAATTGGTTTATTCATACATTTTACAGTTCATAGTTGTTCACTCTCCTCAAGCATTAGCATGGTATTATTTCACTGTAATAGCTACTGTAAACTGGACAGTGCAATTAGATTAACAAGAATTTAAGCTTTCTGCCCATATCAAATATGTCTATGTACTGGGATTTTTTTTGTTTCTTACAACCTCATGCTAATCACATTAGCCTACATTAGCTCAACTGTCCCGCGGGGGGGACACTGATCCTGTAGAGGTTTAAATCAGTTACAACGTTTAATGGCTGTGACAGGAGAAAACTTAAGATGGATCAATAACATTGTAATTACTCCACAATACTAATCTAAATGACTCGGTGAAAAGAAGGATGCTTGTACAGAATAAAAATGTTCCAAAACACGCATTCTGTTTGCAATGAGGCACTAAAATAAAACTGCAACAAAGAAATGTGGCAAAGAAATGAACTTTATGTCCTGAGTACCTCTCTTCATATTTTCAAGCGTGGTGGTGGTTGCATCATGTTATGGGTATGCTTGTCATCAGCAAGAACTTGGATGTTGTTTTTTTAAATAAAATGAAATGGAATAGAGCTAAGCACATGCACACTGGGAGACAAATGGACCTTTCAGAGGGTCAATAAACTAAAACACAAGTCCAAATATACACTGGAGTTGCTTATCAAAACAACATTGAATGTTCCTGAGTGGCTTAGTTACGGGTTTGACTAAAATGATCTTGAAAATCCATGGAAAGACTTGAAAATGGCTGTCTAACAATGATCAACAACCAACTTGATAGCGCTTGAAGAATTTGAACAAGAATAATGTGCAAATATTGTGCAGGTGTGCAAAGCTTCTAGAGACTTACCCAGAAAGACTCAGCTTTCATTGCTTCCAAAAATGATTCTAACTTGTATTGACTCAGGGGGGGGGGGGAATACTTAGGCCTATGTGAATGAGATATTTCTGTGTTTCATTTGCAATACACATTTCTAAAAACCTGTTTTCACTTTGTCATTACGGGATATTGTGTGTAGATGGGTGGGAATGATTAGTTTGATCCATTTTGAATTCTGGCTGTAACACAACAAAATGTGGAATAAATTAAGGGGAATGAATAATTTCTGCATTGTGAAAATATGATAATTACAAACCTGTTTGTAAATGTAATTTAATCAAATGCATGAGTAGACCTATAATCACTTATTGCAATTAAAATAAATCACCCGCAAGCCAATGTGAGGTGATACTATTATTGTCTATAAAATTATAATCCTATTATTTTCAAAACAACCCTTTTGCCGTGACATTGTATTCGCAATGCCGTGACCCGGATTCGAACCGGGGTTGCTGCGGCCACAACGCAGAGTACTAACCACTATACGATCACGGCGAGCTACCAGGGCTACGGGGAACTTGTGGGGGATACTACGCAATTAACTGTAGCCTGCAGTGACGTTTATAGACCTGTTAATATCTGCAGCTGTTCGAGTCCAATTTTGAAATGATTGTCTTGATATTCTATTGTCTTCATAGTAGCATATCTATCTTAACACTATAGTAGGCCTATTTGCTATACAGTCTACCATCCTATATATAGGCCTACCATTGAAGCATTATTCTAGAGCGATTGAAATGTATTTTAAAGACCTTTGACAGTGAGTGATAGTTAGATTTCCAAACAATTCATATTCAGGTGAGGTCTATGATTATGCGCGTGGGTAGACCTATGATAGGTCTGAGCTTCTTCCAGTATAGTTCAGCCTACAATATTGGAACCCATCCTTGTTCAGAATATTGCATTTTGTTAGATATTTATTTTATTGACATTATGAATATGACAAGTGCTATTGGTATTAAATCTGACTTGCAAAAAAACTTCTATCAACAGTTCCAATCTACACTCTTTGAAAAAGAGAATCAAAAAAGGGCTCTATTACTTGCTTCGTATATTATGGCACCCCTAAAGGTTCTATATAGAACCCGTTGAAGGGTTATTTTATTAGAACCCCCAGGGGTTCTTCTTCACTGAACCAAAATTGGTTCATATAGAACCCTTGAGATCCATATAGGGTTCTATATGGAACCAATTTAGGTAATGCCATAAATGAAGCAAGCATTTAACCTTTTTTTTCTAAGGGTGTATAGGAAAAAAATATATAATATTGTCATACTCGAGTAAAAGTAAAGATACCATGACATAAAATGACTAAAGTAAAAGTGAAAGTTACCCAGTAAAATACTACTTGAAGGATAGCCAGGGGCACACTCCAACACTCAAGACATAATTTACAAACGAAGCATTTGTGTTTAGTGAGTCCGCCAGATCAGAGGCAGTAGAGATGACCAGGGATCTTCTCTTGATAAGAGGGTGAATTGGACCATTTTCCTGTCAAAATGTAACGAGTATACTTTTGGGTGTCAGGGAAAATGTATGGCGTAAAAAGTACATAATTTTCTTTAGGAATGTAGTGAAGTACAAGTTAAAGTTGTCAAAAATATACATTGAAACTACAGATACCCAAAAAAACTACGTAAATTGTACTTTAAAGTATTTTTACTTAAGTACATCACACCACTGTCAAATATTCGTTTTGAAACATCATACATTCGTATTTGTGTTGCTTATTGGTGTACACAGTATGCTTGTTTAGCTTGCACGGAATTTCAAATGCGAGCTATCCCCTCTCGATTGGCCTACAACTAAGGAGGTCAAAACCTTAGCTAGGCCTACTCTCAGAACATCTGGAGGAGCGAGAAATCGTCGGTGCTTCGTTGAATTCCTATTAAGGTCATTTCGACAGTGTTTGTTGAATAAAGCTTCTATTCGTGAGGGATAAACCAAGTCAAAGTCTACAAAATATCCCGCCTCATTAAGTGGTAGAAAGAACGAATGTCCATGAGAAGATAACTAGTTATACTGGGGGGGACATGGAACATTTGCCACCATTTGCACGAGACAGGTGTTCGATTATACCAGCAGGGCAGTGCTAACATGTCACATTATATGCTTTTTTAATCGATCATGAATAGCCATTACATAGTTACCGATAAATAAAGCTTTTCCGGTAAGGAGTGGATATTTTCGTGTAGCAGCCTTTGAGAAAACAGACAATTAAAGCATGCTGATTCAATTGCAGTGGACGAGGAATCTTTTACTGCATATTTTCGTTTTCAACGTGGAATTATAAGAGCACACTTTCTGCTTTGTATGTTGCAAGTGACGTATACAGAAGTAGGTTTTCCTTCATCTTTCCCACACTTTTTTTTGCGTTGTTTTCCTTCTTCGTGACATGGGTAGGAGGGAGCGAGCGGGCATTGCCAAAATTCTCTCGGTATTTCCCCCCCTCCCACTCCCGGAATAAAACTGCCTGTTGTCATAATAAAATGATACATGGGTGCATTATTCGATCACGAAGCTGTTTCTGATTGATAGTACTTCCAACTGATTTGCACATCCTTGCGTTTAAACTGTTTAAACATCCTGAAAAAGCTATTTGTATTACTTTAGACAGTATCCATTGGAGCGAGCTGATGTTAATTCAGTACGGTGCAAGTTGCGTTGTAGTCAGCTTGCTTAATGACATCGAAGGCATGCGTCTTAGAAGAAGAAAAAAAACGACCTTTTTTTTTCACACGGCCTCTTGCTTTCAGTGTCTTGGCAAAAAAAGTATCAGTTATGTAAAATCCATTATGAACATATTTTCGCCATAAGGATTTCGTTTAGGACTTTACCCGTATCCTAAATATCATATAAATATAATTTTACTTGAATTAACAATTACATTCAGAGTTGTTTTTGTCATAAATCATTTTAAGAATATCATATGCTGGTTGTATTTGAGCGTTTCTGTTTTCTCTGCACAACATTTAGAAATTGTTCCTTTTCAGGTTTAAAAGTGAGTGCTAAATGCTTTTGGGTTTGACATCCACACATATATTAGGCTAATTTTGGCAGGCGACAATGAGGAGATTTGCGATCATTCCCGGATGGCATTTTACCCCCACGCGTTTCCATGGCATTTCCATCGTTTGGGTCGAGTTCCATTGACCTCTTTACCACATCTATGGTAACATGTAAATATATTAAAACATTACACCAATCTCTCTATGCCTTGCTGTTGATCCCTAATAAACCCATACCACCACTGCCTCAGCGATTGTCATAGACATACTGTACAGACTTACCTTTAACAGGGGTCTCCCGAGGCCATAAACTAGAAAGAGTGGAAAAACCAAAGAGCCTTATATTCCCCCACCTGCAGCAAGATAAATATTGTTTTTAATATTTACATGTCCTCACCCCTGCTTTATTTCTTTAAACAATGAACAAACATATAAACTGTAAAGTGTTGGTCCCATGTTTCATGAACTGAAATATAAAATCCCATACATTTTCCATGCACACTTAGAGATTGTTTCTCTCAGACTTGTGCACAAATGTGTTTACATCCCTGTTAGTGAGCATTTCTCCTTTGCCAAGAAAATTAATCCACCTGACAGGTGTGACATATCAAGAAAATGATTAAACAGCATGATCATTACACCACCTTGTGCTGGGACAATAAAAGGTCACTTTAAAATGAGCAGTTTTGTCACACAACACAATGCCACAGATGTCTCAAGCTTTGAGGGTGTGTGCAATTAGCCTACCTGGTTAAATAAAGGTGAAATAAAAAAATAAAATAAAAATTGGCATGCTGACTGCAGGAATGTCCACCAGAGCTGTTGCCAGAGAATTGAATGCTAATTTGTCTACCATGAGCTGCCTCAAATGTCAAGTTAGAGAATTTGGCAGTACGTCCAACCGGCCTCACAATCGCAGACCACGCCAACCCAGGTCCTCCACACCACCTGCGTGATCGTCTGATGGGGGAGGGGGTGATGCTGAATAGAATTTCTGTCTGTAATAAAGCCCTTTTGTGTGGAAAAACTTATTCTGATTGGCTGGGCCTGGCTGCCAAGTGGGTGGGCATATGCCCTCCAAGGCCCACACATGGCTGCACTGCTGCCCAGTCATGTGAAATCCATAGATTAGGATCTAATGAATTTATTTAAAATTGACTGATTTCCTTATATGAACTGTAACTCAGTAAAATCTTTGAAATTGTTGCATGTTGAGTTTGTATTTTATTCAGTGTACGGTACATTCTGAAAGTATTCAGACCCTTTGACTTTTTCCATATTTTGTTGCATTACAGCCTTATTCTAGAATTTATTTTAAAAAATCCCCCTCATCAATCCACACACAATACCCCATAATGATAAAGCAAAAACAGGTTATAAATTTTTTCAAACATATTAAAAATTTAAAAACGAAAATATTGCATTACATAAGTGTTCAGCCCCTTTGCTATGACACTCGAAATTGAGCTCATGTGCATCCTGTTTCCATTGATCATCTTTGAGATGTTTGTAAACCTTGATTGGAGTCCACCTGTGGTAAATTCAATTGATTGGACATGATTTGGAAAGGCACACACCAGTCTATATAAGGTCCCACGGTTGACAGTGCATGTCACAGCAAAAACCAAGCTATGAGGTTGAAGGAATTGTCCGTAGAGCTCCGAGATAGGATTGTGTCAAGGCACAGATCTGGGGAAGGGTACCAAAGCATTTCTGCAGCATTGAAGGTCCCCAAGAACACTAGAGCTGGCCGCCCGGCCAAACTGAGCAATTAGAGGAGAAGGGCCTTGGTCAGGGAGATTACCAAGAACCCGATGGTCACTCTGACAGAGCTCCATAGTTCCTCTGTGGAGATAGGAGAAACATCCAGAATGACAACCATCTCTGCAGCACTCCACCAATCAGGCTTTTATGGTAGAGTGGTCAGACGGAAGCCACTCCTCAGTAAAAGGCACATGACAGCCCGCTTGGAGTTAGCCAAAAGACACCTAAATGACTCTCAGACTATGAGAAACAAGATTCTCTGGTCTGATGAAACTAAGACTAACACTTTTGCCTGAATGCCAAGCATCACGTCTGGAGGAAACATGGCACCATCCCTACGGTGAAGCATAGTGGTGGCAGCATCATGCTGTGGTGATGTTGTTCAGCGGCAGGGACTGGGAGACTAGTCAGGATCGGGGGAAAGATGAACGGAGCAAAGTACAGAGATCCTTGATGAAAACCTGCTCCAGAGAGCTCAAGACCTCAGACTGGGGTGAAGGTTCACCTTTCAACATGACAACGACCCTAAGCACATAGCCAAGACAATGCAGGCGTGGCTTCGGAACAAGTCTCTGAATGTCCTTGAGTGGCCAAGCCAGAGCCCGGACTTGAACCTGATCGAACATCTCTGGAGAGACCTGAAAATAGCTGTTAGCAACGCTCCCCATCCAACCTGACAGAGCTTGAGAGGATCTGCAGAGAAGAATGGGAGAAACTCCCCAAATACAGGTGTGCCAAGCTTGTAGCATCATACCCAAGAAGACTTGAGGCTGTAATCACTGCCAAAGGTGATTCAACAAAGTACTGAGAAAAGGGTCCGAATAGTTATGTAAATCTGATATTTCTGGCATTAAAAAAAAATAGATTTTGCAAAATTGTCAAAAAACTGTTTTTGCTTTGTCATTATGGGGTATTGTGTGTAGATTGATGAGGGGGGGGGGGGGGGAACAATTTCATCCATTTTAGAATAAAGCTGTATAGTAACAAAATGTGGAAAAAGTCAAGAGTTTTGAATACTTTCCGAATGCACTGTAGTTGCTGAATGAAGTGACAAGGCATCTTATATGCAATTTCACATCTCAAGATTAGAATAATGGGTAATCAAGTTAGACAGAGAGAGTATGGCCTTTTTAACAGGGCAATCAGGAAGATTCAAGGGAAACTCAAAATACTGTTCCTGTGAGAGACAGAGTAGGCTGCAGAAGGGGAAGGGAGAGTGCAAGATGGGTTATGATATGGATACAATAAGTTCTAATGGATCAATGCTATGGAGGCTTGCTTGGTTTATGAGCATCAGAGGTGTCTGATGGATTTGAATCGCAGGATAGCAATGAGAGGGAAAATGGGGATGTTATTGCAGTAAATCCCAGTTCCTTCAGTGGTGGGCGAATAGCAAAGCTGCTCTATGGTGATTATTGTTATTAACTTGAGTGATCTGACATCTAGTGTAAATGTGTGCAACTTCCCGTTTGGATAGAATGCCTGTGTTTCATTTGAGGGAATGATTGACTCCTAGGCACAATGCTAGGGATTAGAACTACACTGCTCAAAAAAATAAAGGGAACACTAAAATAACACATTCTAGATCTGAATGAATGAAATATTATTATTAAATACTTTTCTCTTTACATAGTTGAATGAGCTGACAACAAAATCACACAAACCTTATCAATGGAAAACAAATGTATCAACCCATGGAGGTCACACTCAAAATTAAAGTGGAAAACCACACTACAGGCTGATCCAACTTTGATGTAATGTCCTTAAAACAAGTCAAAATTAGGCTCAGTAGTGTGTGTGGCCTCCACGTGCCTGTATGACCTCCCTACAACACCTGGGCATGCTCCTGATGAGGTAGCGGATGGTATCCTGAGGGATCTCCTCCCAGACCTGGACTAAAGCATCTGCCAACTCCTGGACAGTCTGTGGTGCAAAGTGGCGTTGGTGGATGGAGCGAGACATGATGTCCCAGATGTGCTCAATTGGATTCAGGTCTGGGGAACGGGCGGGCCAGTCCATAGCATCAATGCCTTCCTCTTGCAGGAACTGCTGACACACTCCAGCCACATGAGGTCTAGCATTGTCTTGCATTAGGAGGAACCCAGGGCCAACCGCACCAGCATATGGTCTCACAAGGGGTCTGAGGATCTCATCTCGGTACCTAATGGCAGTCAGGCTACCGCTGGCGAGCACATGGAGGGCTGTGCGGCCCCCCAAAGAAATGCCACACAACACCATGACTGACCCACCGCCAAACCGGTCATGCTGGAGGATGTTGCAGGCAGCAGAACGTTCTCCATGCCGTCTCCAGACTCTGTCACGTCTGTCACATGTGCTCAGTGTGAACCTGCTTTCATCTGTGAAGAGCACAGGGCGCCAGTGGCGAATTTGCCAATCTTGGTGTTCTCTGGCAAATGCCAAATGTACTACACGGTGTTGGGCTGTAAGCACAACCCCCACCTGTGGATGTCGGGCCCTCATACCACCCTCATGGAGCCTGTTTCTGACCATTTGAGCAGACACATGCACATTTGTGGCCTGCTGGAGGTCATTTTGCAGGGCTCTGGCAGTGCTCCTCTTGCTCCTCCTTGCACAAAGGCGGAGGTAGCGGTCCTGCTGCTGGGTTTTTTAAAATATTTTTTTTATTTCACCTTTATTTAACCAGGTAGGCTAGTTGAGAACAAGTTCTCATGTGCAACTGCGACCTGGCCAATATAAAGCATAGCAGTGTGAACAGACAACACAGAGTTACACATGGAGTAAACAATTAACAAGTCAATAACACAGTAGAAAAAAAGAGAGTCTATATACATTGTGTGCAAAAGGCATGAGGAGGTAGGCGAATAATTACAATTTTGCAGATTAAGTGATAAATGATCAGATGGTCATGTACAGGTTGAGATATTGGTGTGCAAAAGAGCAGAAAAGTAAATAAATAAAAACAGTATGGGGTTGAGGTAGGTAAAAATGGGTGGGCTATTTACCGATAGACTATGTACAGCTGCAGTGATCGGTTAGCTGCTCAGATAGCAGATGTTTGAAGTTGGTGAGGGAGATAAAAGTCTCCAACTTCAGCGATTTTTGCAATTCGTTCCAGTCACAGGCAGCAGAGAACTGGAACGAAAGGCGGCCAAATGAGGTGTTGGCTTTAGGGATGATCAGTGAGATACACCTGCTGGAGCGCGTGCTACGGGTGGGTGTTGCCATCGTGACCAGTGAACTGAGATAAGGCTGAGCTTTACCTAGCATGGACTTGTAGATGACCTGGAGCCAGTGGGTCTGGCGACGAATATGTAGCGAGGGCCAGCCGACTAGAGCATACAGGTCGCAGTGGTGGGTGGTATAAGGTGCTTTAGTGACAAAACGGATGGCACTGTGATAAACTGCATCCAGTTTGCTGAGTAGAGTGTTGGAAGCTATATTGTAGATGACATCGCCGAAGTCGAGGATCGGTAGGATAGTCAGTTTTACTATGGTAAGTTTGGCGGCGTGAGTGAAGGAGGCTTTGTTGCGGAATAGAAAGCCGACTCTAGATTTGATTTTCGATTGGAGATGTTTGATATGAGTCTGGAAGGAGTGTTTACAGTCTAGCCAGACACCTAGGTACTTATAGATGTCCACATATTCTAGGTCGGAACCATCCAGGGTGGTGATGCTAGTCAGGCGTGCGGGTGCAGGCAGCGAGCGGTTGAAAAGCATGCATTTGGTTTTGCTAGCGTTTAAGAGCAGTTGGAAGCCACGGAAGGAGTGTTGTATGGCATTGAAGCCCGTTTGGAGGTTAGATAGCACAGTGTCCAAGGACGGGCCGGAAGTATATAGAATGGTGTCGTCTGCGTAGAGGTGGTCAGGGAATCGCCCGCAGCAAGAGCAACATCATTGATATATACAGAGAAAAGAGTCGGCCCGAGAATTGAACCCTGTGGCACCCCCATAGAGACTCCCAGAGGACCGGACAGCATGCCCTCCGATTTGACACACTGAACTCTGTCTGCAAAGTAGTTGGTGAACCAGGCACGGCAGTCATCCGACTGGCTTGGGTACCACCAACCTCCATAGCCCCGAGGTCAACTGGGGTTCACGAGTCCACAGCTGTCAAGAATGCCTTTCTCATTTAATTTAATTGACATTTGTAGCAAAATGGCTCTGGTGAGTGATTCCAATGCAAGGGGGAGGCATGAGGCTTTGAATATGTGTGGGACAGCTGCAAACAGTCTTTCCATGGCTACATTTACCATCCTGATTACATGTCAACCCCCAGTTCAACCCATACCCCAGAACCCCAGAGACCTCTGTGACACTATGCGGTTGACTGTTAGTTACTGTGCTAGAGAAGAAGAGTGCAGGATCCTTGGCACAATCTCTATTTAGGGCTGTTCTGAAGTGTTGCCATGGCGTATCACATTCAAGTTCAACAGTTCACGACCAGCCAGGGCACTTACACTTGCTAAAGTTTGGAGATTATAAGGAGACCTTTGTAACCTCTACAGCCCACACACACCAGTCTAGAGCCCTATAGCCACCAGGTGCATTTGTCTTCAGCAGAAATAGATCCCCTGGTGACATATAAGCAGCTAGTCATGACCATGGGCCACACACGGTGAGGGAGGCACAGAGGGAAGGTCATATGTGTATTTCTGAGCTGTCAAAGATAGCAGAGATATGTATAGGTTGTGTCATGTCATTTTGGATAATGAGACATACAGTAAAAACCCAAAGTAAAGTCATGTTACTGTAATTGCAAGCAAATATAGACAGTGATGCTATAGGCCTTTAATGGATGGTAGCCTATATAGCAATATGACTGAAGTGCTGTATGTGGCATAACTGGTTTTTGAAAGTGAACAGTCTTAAGTGTATGTTGCATGGTGAACACAGTTGACTTTCTTTGAATAGTAATCTGTTGTGGGGGTTTAATTCCAAAATGCAATAGTTAAATACATTTATTTTATTTATACTAAGCTCACGTCTTTCCTTTTGTCTGAGAATGTAACATCACATACAAATTCAGTATGTTAATATTCAATGAACATAAAAATGTCCCTATCATTCAAGACGTCTTAGGTTCCATAAAATACATCGGAATAGTCAATATTATATTATGCCCTTCGGATTCCAAAGGGTGTTTGATCTATGCGTATATTACATCTGTGTTCAATGGGGCCCATGTATTGCAATAGCGGATCATTGGTGGTCCATGGTTACATGAACCTCAGCATTAGGGGTTTGTATATCGTATGATTTTACCAAGATACTTCATAATCTTGGGTTTATGTGGCCAGTGTTAAGGGTATGCAGGTTGTGTCCGAATTAAAATTAAGAAGAGAAACAGAGACACGAAAAAGTAAAAACACAAAACAATTGCCTAGAGAAGGAGAAAGGTAGGCCTAAATCGGCTGGGAGTAACATAAATGCACCAATGATTGTTGTTTATGATATGAAGTCAAATCCTTATTATGGAAAATACTTACTCTTTTCAGCTCACCCAATACATAAAAGTTGTTATGAAATGTCTCTGGCATCTCATCAATATATTATATCAGTGAAAGTTTTAAAATGTGGTGATTGATGTTGAATTTTTCTTTTATATTATCATCACTGTAAACTATTTAAACTACTCTTAACTTTTTTAATCAAATTAAAATTGTACAATTCAAGATGCAATTGGTTGATTAGCCTATAGGTCTGTGTTGATGCACTGATTCAATGGAAATACACACGTATTTTCATGTTATCCAGAGCATTGATGACTGTAACTGTGCTGCTGGCAAATATTTAATCACGCATTTTTGCTGACGTTTACTGACACAGGCCATATTCAACGGGTGTTGAGCACTTGTAAATTCATTATTCTGCGCTCTGGTCAGACGAGAGTGCTCTGAAACTGACTAGGTATCCACCTTTCTGAAAAAAAATTCTGTCAACATAATGTGTGAGGTAACTTATTTGAAAAGTCATGACTTTAGTACAATGCTCAACATTTTCTTAAAATTGGTCATAATTAGTTAATTAATTTGTATCGCTCTGGTTGTACTTCGGCTACATATTTTCCGCCATTTTCTTCAAATCTGAAAATGATGTTACGCCAAGCCCATTTCCTGAAGAATTGCATTATGTGCCCAAAAATATGGACATAGTGTGCATAGCATGTATACTTCGTATATTGGCGAATTTAGTACAACATCCGGGAACTTTTGGCATACTAACTATATCTATACTATGACCAATAAGCATACCATATACTCAATTCACGTAACAAACAGTATGGTTAGTGTGGTTAGTATGAGTATTCGAACACAGCTTATGTCTAATAAATCACTGTGTGTGTTTATTTAATTCCCTGAGGTAAAGTCTTACTTCCGTACTACTCCCCTGTGGCGTGGTCTCTAGCCAAATGACTTGGACTTGAGTCTGACTTAAGTCACAAATTTGATGACTTGAGACTTGAATTGATAGAAAATAATATATCTTGAGACTTGACTTGGACTTGGAGCCTCAAGTCTCGGGTCTTGACTTTGACTTGAGGCTAATGCCTTGAAATTATCTGGACAGGTTTTTGTAACATTTTGTCACTCATTTTGTGGCACAGTCTCACAGCCAGAGACTGCGTTTCAAACTCATAAAAGACACACCCTCGTCCACTCACCATCACCTTATGCCCATGGGGGATTCCCCGCGGCCATATTTTTCAGCGGTCCAAATGATTAGCCAAGCAAGTGAAGTTTGCAATGTAAGCCCTCGTTTTTAATGGAGTTTGCGAGCGTACACTTTGGGGGCCTGAAACACCCCATAATTATACTTGTGAGGATTGCACATCCGGTTCAGAAAAGTCCACCAAAACTTAAAACCTTGTCAATATGGAGAAGTCAACATACAAGCGTAAGTATAATTTTTTTTAAATAAGTTAGAAATTGTGCTACTAATGCACAAACACGTCTCGATAAAGTAACAATGTTTTAATTTGGTTAGCTTTTGAAAATTGTATCAATAAAACAGAAGTTCCAGCTAGGCAGGCTAATGTTAGTTAGTTAATTTGCTAGCTATCATACAGTAGGCATATATAAATAATGATATAGTTAATATAAGAAGACATGCAATCACAATTGACTGTAGAGCATATAAAGCACCCACAAGTTACCATTGGCTGAAAACACAATCATCGCTGGATGAACAAGTGACGAATTTCCGGGCAAGGGCAGTCCATTCTTCCTCCATTGTCAGATGTCATGAAACGTCATCAGATGTGTCCACTTAATTTGAGGGCTGAGGGGAGAGGGTGTGTCTGTTAAGTGTTTGGAATGCAGCCAGTATCGCATTTGCAACAAAAAAACTGATTGGCTAGTGAAACGCAAACTGGAGCAGCAGCACGGCCAAGTGGACTGGGGACAGCAAGGAGTCATCATGCCAGGTAGTCCTGAGGCATGGTCCTAGGGCTCAGGTCCTCCGAGAGAGAGAAAGAAAGAGAGAATTAGAGAGAGCATACTTCAATTCACATAGGACACCGGATAAGACAGGAGAAGTACTCCAGATATAACAGACTGACCCTAGCCCCCCGACACATAAACTACTGCAGCATAAATACTGGAGGCTGAGACAGGAGGGGCAGGAGACACTGTGGCTCCATCCAATGATATCCCCAGACAGGGCCAAACAGGCAGGATATAACCCCACTCACTTTGCCAAAGCACAGACCCCACACCACTAGAGGGATATCTTCAACCACTAACTTACCATCCAGAGACAAGGCCGAGTATAGCCCACAAAGATCTCCGCCACGGCACAACCCAAGAGGGGGCGCCAACCCAGACAACTCCCACGACTGGCCTATCTGGGTGATGCTTTTTCTCACCTGAATTATCTGAATCTCGGATCACAGGGACTCTCCACAATTACATTCAATGTGCGGTACAAAATTGAAGCTTTTCTCGGTTTGCATTAATAAGGACAACACACAGGTCTTTCCATCATTTTATGATGTTTTTGTGTGCAAATTAACTCAAGCTTACGGACAATGTCAAATGTTATATAGCTAGCGAATCACCTCAGTGTGTTGGGTGCGCAATTACGCAGGTACTTTCCAGAAATGCATGACACAAACAGCTGGATTCGTTATCCCTTTCATGCCCTGCCTGCAGTCCACTTACCGATATCTGAACAAGAGAGCCTCATTGGAATTGCAACAAGTGGTTCTGTGAATATTGAATTTAATAAATCTTCTCCGGGATAGGGTTCTTTTTTCTCAATTTCCACCTGACTGACGTGTCCAAAGTAAACTGCCTGTTGCTCAGGCCTTGAAGCCAGGATATGCATATAATGGTACCATTGGAAAGAAAACACTTTGTAGTTTGTAGAAATGTTAAAATAATGTAGGAGACTAACACAATAGATATGGTAGGAGAAAATTCAAAGAAAAACCAACCAGATTTTGGGGATTTTTGAGAACCCATGCTGTTACAATAGAAAGTATAGGGACATTCTGAAATCTAGCCCTCGGGGTGCAGTCCTATGGCTTCCACTGGGTGTTAGCACTCTATGTTCAAGGTTTCATGCTTGTTTTTTCCAAAACAAATAAAAAATCATGTGTTTTAGTACTGGGGCACACTCTTGGAAATGTGTGTATGCGCGCGATGAAGACAAGACGCACCTGCAAATATCTGTTTCCTATTGAACATACTTCTTTCCGAATTAAATATTATATATTGACATTTTAGAGTATCTGAAGATTCAATAGAAACACATTTTGACTTGTTTTAACAAAGTTTAGCCGTAGGACTCCTTTCTCTGCATGTTGAACGAGTGGATTACTCAAATCGATGGCAACAACTAAACTGACTTTTTGTGATATAAAGAAGGATTTTATCTAACAAAATGACACTATATGTTATAGCTGGGACCCTTTAGATGACAAATCAGAGGAAGATTTCAAAAAGTAAGTGAATATTCAATTGTTATTTATGAATTTATGAAACCTGTGAGGTGGAAAAATATTTTGATGTGAGGCGCCGTCCTCAAACAATCGCATTGTATACTTTTGCTGTAATGGCTACTGTAAATCAGACAGTGCAGTTAGATTAACAAGAATTTAAGCTTTCAACTGATATAAGACACTTGTATGTACCTAAATGTTTAATATCCATAATTTGTATTATTATTTATTTGAATTGCACGCCCTCCAGTTTCACCGGAAGTTGTCCCGCTAGCAGAACACCTAGCCATAAGAAGTTTCATAAGCCACTGCCAGATTTCTGGATTGGGCTGTGCTCAGAGTATCCTGCCTTGGAAAATCGTGCTGTTAAGACACTGATGCCCTTTGCAACCACTTACCTATGTGAAAGTGGATTCTCGGCCCTCACTAGCATGACAACTAAATACAGGCACAGACTATGTGTGGGAAAGGATTTAAGACTGAGATTCTCCCCAATACAACCCAACATTGCAGAGTTATGTGCATCCTTTCAAGCATACCATTAGCGTTAACCTGTGGTGAGTTATTCACAATTTTCGATGAACAAATAAGGTTTTACAGTAAGATGGTTATTTAAAGAGTAAAATTATTGATTATTATTATTTGTACCCTGGTCCTATAAGAGCTCTTTGTCACTTCCCAAGAGCCGGATTGTGACAAAAACTCACACTAGTTCTTATTTTTAATACATTCACAATGCGTGTGTGGCAGGCTTACAATGATGGCAAAAAAACAACATTTGAGAGTGCGCTGACCCTGGTGCTAGAGGGGGTACACAACTGGAGGTTGAATGTTTGAAGGGTTACAGGACTATAAAAAGTTTGGGAACCACTGAGCTAGAGCATTGAGAAGGTGTGTGTGTGTGTGTGGGGGGGGGGGGGGGGGTCTGGTCAATAACATACATTTACTGCATTGGACCAAATTCTAGCAATTTGTTACAGATGCATCTTTGCCACAGCAATACCTGCGGCCTAATTTATATCCGCGGCATAAATGTAACACTAAATATCTGGGTGCACAGAGATTTCTCTATTTGGCGCAAGACGTACAACCGCATGTTTCCCGTTATAAATCAGACCTGTCCTCTTAACTGTGCACGTGTGAACGAGCATCATAACTCCTCCCGAAAACCCCCCATACTTGTACCCTTTATGGTGACAATAACGCCCTTATTTGCTGATGTATAGTTTGGAAGTATTGGAATTAGGCCAAGACAGTAGGCTATCTAAAGGAAATAGCAATGTCGAATTTGATTAAATGTCTTTGGAGGTGTTGGCAGAATGTTCTCTTTTGCAGTGCCATTTGCGGTATCTGACCGTTTCTGAAAGACTAAAACAATTGCAAATTGTTGTGGACCTGTAAACAGATCGTTTGAATGGAAAAATGTGTTGCGTTCACTTTTGCCCGAATTTAAATATGCTGCACTGCCCGCTAATTCTGAAAAAATGTAATCTACAGTGGGAGCCTACACACTTCAACGCAAAATATGTTTTATAAAAACGCGCACCCTCTCGGATGCATAGAGCAAAAATGTACATTTATAATAGCCTAACTAATAGTCCCAGTTAATTGAGAGATGCGCATGATCATGTGGTGTATGGCTACTATGGGAATATCAACTCATGGTCAGAAAAAGAGAGGAATTTATTCCGCAATGGTTATAATACAATACCGTTCAAAAGTTTGGGGTCACTTATAAATGTCCTTTTTTTTCGGGAAAACATGCATGAAATTAGTTGCAAAATGATTAGGAAATATAGTCAAGACGTTGACAAGGTTATAAATAGTATTTGTGTCCTTCAAACTTTGATTTCGTCAAAGAAACCTCCATTTGCAGCATTCACCCCATGTTTCCTGAAGCTGGATTGTTGGATTGGCTTGATGGGCACTTCTTAAGTACCATATGGTCAAGCTGTTCCCACAAGAGCTCAATAGGGTTGAGATCTGGTGACTGTGCTGGCCACTCCATTATAGACAGAATATCAGCTGACTGCTTCTTTCCTAAATAGTTCTTGCATAGTTTGGAGCTGTGCTTTGGGTCATTGTCCTGTTGTATGAGGAAATTGGCTCCATTTAAGCGCTGTCCACGGGATATGGCATGGCATTGCAAAATGATGGAGTGATAGCCTTCCTTCTTCAAGATCCCGTTTTACCCTGTACAAATCTCCCACTTTACTACCACCAAAGCACCACCAGACCATCACATTGCCTCCATCATGCTTGACAGATGGCATCAAGCACTCCTCTAGCATCTTTTCCATTTTTCTGCGTCTCACGAATGTTCTTCGTTGTGATCCAAACACCTCAAACTCGCCTGTCCATAATACTTTTTTCCAATCTTCCTCTGTCCAGTGTCTGTGTTCTTTTGCCCATCTTAAATATTTTATTTTTATTGGCCAGTCTGAGATATGGCGTTTTCTTTGCAACTCTGCTAGAAGGCCAGCATCCTGGAGTAGCCTCTTCACTGTTGACGTTGAGACAGGTGTTTTGCGGGTATTATTTAATGAAGCTGCCAGTTGAGGACTTTGAGGCGCCTGTTTCTCAAACTAGACACTAATTTACTTGTCCTCTTGTTCAGTTGTGCACCAGGGCCTCCCACTCTTTGTATTCTTGTTAGAACCAGTTTGCGCTGTTCTGTGAAGGAAGTAGTTTGAGATCTTCAGTTTCTTGGCAATTTCTCACATGGAATAGCCTTCATTTCTCAGAACAAGAATACGCTGACTAGTTTCAGAACAAAGTTATTTGTTTCTGGCCATTTTGAGCCTGTAATCGAACCCACAAATGCTGATGCTCCAGATACTCAACTAGTCTAAAGGCCAGTTTTATTGCTTCTTTAATCAGGACAAAAGTTTTTCAGCTATGCTAACATAATTGCAAAAGGGTTTTCTAATGATCACTTAGCCTTTTGAAATTATAAACTTGGATTAGCTAACACAATTTTCAATTGGAACACAGGAGTGTGTAAGGACCAACGCCGTGGATGAGAAACAGATACGTGGAGTCAACATTTAATAAGGAACAGACATGAAACACGACAGGCACAGCGTCAGCACATGGGCAAAACAACGGCATTCGACAATCAATGCAGCAGTGGGGAACAGAGATGGGGAACTGAAAAATATAGGGGAGGTAATAAGCAGGGGATTGAGACCAGGTGAGTCAAATAATACGCTGATGCACGTGATGGGGAAAGGCAGGTGTGCCTAATGCTGGGGAGCCTGGCGGGCGCCAGGGAGTGGGAGCGGGAGGAGGCGTGACAGAGTGATGGTTGCTGATAATGGGCGCTGTACCCCTATGTAGATATTCCATTAAATATCATCCGTTTCCAATAGTCATTTACAATATTAACGATGTCTACACGGTATTTCTAATCAATTTGATGTTATTTTAATGGACAACAAAATGTGATTTTCTTTCAAAAACAAGAACATTTCTAAGTGACCCCAAACTTTTTGAACGGTAGTGTAAGTATTACGTTCATAAATGAAATATTGCCTACGCTAGAAATCACATGACAGTACTCAGACGTAGCCTACAAACGTCAATGGAAAAGGTGAACCGTCTGATCTACCGTAGGATCGGATCGCATAGAGCAAAATAGATTACTTGAAGACCTTATCTATTTACTACTGTGTAGTGGGTCCTATTAAATGAGAGATGGGACGAGTGGTAGTCTATCCAAATCTGTTGTTGGCCTATAGGCTATTTTGTGAGTAGCCTATGAAACCATCACAGTCAGAAATGGTGAGGACTGTATTCTGCAATGATCATGGACATGAAATAAATAATAGGAAATATATTTCTATTTCAAATTATTTTAGAATTCAAAGAATGTACTAATGGCAAATGATTGCACCTTGTTATTACATTTAGCTAGACCTACCTATTTTTGTTGTCATGAATAAGAGTGTCATCATATATTCCTAATTTGCAAAAGGCTACTAGGCTACTTTTTTTGCCTTGCAATGCAAGACTTCAACCACTAGAAACGGTGAGTACACATGGTCTAGAAACTGTGAGTACGCATGGTCTAGAAACTGTGAGTAGGCATGGTCTAGAAACTGTGAGTAGGCATGGTCTAGAAACTGTGAGTAGGCATGGTCTAGAAACTGTGAGTACGCATGGTCTAGAAACTGTGAGTACGCATGGTCTAGAAACTGTGAGTAGGCATGGTCTAGAAACTGTGAGTACGCATGGTCTAGAAACTGTGAGTACGCATGGTCTAGAAACTGTGAGTACGCATGGTCTAGAAACTGTGAGTACGCATGGTCTAGAAACTGTGAGTACGCATGGTCTAGAAACTGTGAGTACGCATGGTCTAGAAACTGTGAGTACGCATGGTCTAGAAACTGTGAGTACGCATGGTCTAGAAACTGTGAGTACGCATGGTCTAGAAACTGTGAGGACGCATGGTCTAGAAACTGTGAGTACGCATGGTCTAGAAACTGTGAGTACGCATGGTCTAGAAACTGTGAGTACGCATGGTCTAGAAACTGTGAGGACACATGGTCTAGAAACTGTGAGTACGCATGGTCTAAGCAGTATAAGCACATCCCCACTTCAAGTTCAGTTTTCATAAATGCCAACTTTTGCGTGAAAATTGGTTCACACATGTTTTGGGGCATATTTTGTTAATTTGCAAAGTTTATAAAGGATGGCTGTAACATTCAACCTTCAATACTTATGGGATGAAGATGTAACATAAGAAAAAAGGCTACAAACAGAGAGCATGCTTTCCATCCGATCCTGCAACCTCCGCTGCATAGGCCCACAGGTAGGCCATATGATCCTGCAACCTCCGCTGCATAGGCCCACAGGTAGGCCATATGATCCTGCAACCTCCGCTGCATCGGCCCACAGGTAGGCCATATGATCCTGCAACCTCTGCTGCATAGGCCCACAGGTAGGCCATATGATCCTGCAACCTCCGCTGCATCGGCCCACAAGTAGGCCATATGATCCTGCAACCTCCGCTGCATCGGCCCACAGGTAGGCCATATGATCCTGCAACCTCCGCTGCATCGGCCCACAGGTAGGCCATATGATCCTGCAACCTCCGCTGCATAGGCCCACAGGTAGGCCATATGATCCTGCAACCTCCGCTGCATAGGCCCACAGGTAGGCCATATGATCCTGCTAGCTCTGCTGCATCGGCCCACAGGTAGGCCATATGATCCTGCAACCTCCGCTGCATAGGCCCACAGGTAGGCCATATGATCCTGCTAGCTCTGCTGCATCGGCCCACAGGTAGGCCATATGATCCTGCAACCTCCGCTGCATCGGCCCACAAGTAGGCCATATGATCCTGCAACCTCCGCTGCATCGGCCCACAGGTAGGCCATATGATCCTGCAACCTCCGCTGCATCGGCCCACAGGTAGGCCATATGATCCTGCAACCTCCGCTGCATCGGCCCACAAGTAGGCCATATGATCCTGCAACCTCCGCTGCATCGGCCCACAGGTAGGCCATATGTTCCTGCAACCTCTGCTGCATCGGCCCACAGGTAGGCCATATGATCCTGCTAGCTCCGCTGCATCGGCCCACAGGTAGGCCATGTGATCCTGCAACCTCTGCTGCATCGGCCCACAGGTAGGCCATATGATCCTGCAACCTCCGCTGCATCGGCCCACAGGTAGGCCATATGTTCCTGCAACCTCTGCTGCATCGGCCCACAGGTAGGCCATATGATCCTGCTAGCTCCGCTGCATCGGCCCACAGGTAGGCCATGTGATCCTGCTAGCTCCGCTGCATAGGCCCACAGGTAGGCCATATGATCCTGCTAGCTCCGCTGCATAGGCCCACAGGTAGGCCATATGATCCTGCTAGCTCCGCTGCATAGGCCCACAGGTAGGCCATATGTTCCTGCAACCTCCGCTGCATCGGCCCACAGGTAGGCCATATGATACTGCTAGCTCCGCTGCATAGGCCCACAGGTAGGCCATATGATCCTGCTAGCTCCGCTGCATAGGCCCACAGGTAGGCCATATGATCCTGCTAGCTCCGCTGCATAGGCCCACAGGTAGGCCATATGATCCTGCTAGCTCTGAACTCTTGATATTGACTGCTAACATGAATGACTTTCAGCTCATGTGACATAATATCCCTAGTTGATATTGACTGCTAGCATGAATGAATTTCAGCTCAAAATCTAGGTGTAAAACGCTGTTTATTTTTCTGTATCTTGCCTTTTGTAAATGCTTGATCGTTTATGGCTGTCAGGATATGCTGCATTTGCGCAGCGGTGTTCGCCCTGTGCGCGCGTGCATGTGCGTGCAATGGGGCCGCTTTGAACCACTCCTTTTTGGGGGTTGTGGATCAAAAAGTGTGAAAACCGCTGAGCTAGTGAACAATTGCTGATTTGATGTACAGTTATAGGAACCGGTACAGCGCAAACGTCAAATTGTAGAGAGAGGGGATTACCATAATAATAAATATGCAGCTTCAAAAATTGTTTGGTGATCAAGAATATGAACCGTTTACTTTGCAAGCTCACCAGCAATGGGGCAAAACCCTAACCCTAACACAGGACTAACGGTCTTTTGGTATGTTCAAATTGCTTGAAATTAATAATTTATTTATGAAGCTTGAATTTTGAATTTGTTGTTAAAATGAATTATTACATAATCAAAATGTGTTGTAGACAAAATAATGAAAAGGGCTGTCTGGTAGCCTCTATAAATAGACAAAGATTTGTATTTGAAGAAGTTATTGCCTGAAGCCTATATATTTATTTTACTTGACTTGAGACTTGAAAAAAACGTGTAACTCGACTTGCTCTTAGAATGCACGACTTGGACTTGACTCAAGACTCGACCGGTTGTAATAGGACTTGGACCTTGTGACTTGAGACTTGCTCTATTCTTTCTTGTAATCTGACAACAGAATACTAATAAAATCAAGAGACTCAAACATGTCTGTTTGCCTTTCTCCTCCAATGGCTTCTTTGCACGCAGCCCTAAAAACCAAACCTGAAGCGATTATGACTGTCTCAACCTTCAGGGAGAAAGGCAAGCTGTCACACAGATCGATTTACCCCTTTCCTGGCGTTGGCCATTTGGTGCAACACTCAGCATTGAATAAAACAGTTATTTAAATGAAACATTTACGAGATAGTATCAACAAATCTAAAATACACGTAGAATTAAGCTGCCACGTTTGTTCTATTATTTCGGGTCGACTGGACAAGCCAAATACCGAGGAAACAATTCATATATGTGATTCATTGAAAGTGAGGAAAAACGTTGAAGAAAATGGACAAGTGAAAAACAATATTCAATTGATATCTTTATTTGTTTTGACAGAAAGACAATAAAAACATACTAATTGCAACAATATAAAAAGGTTTGCAGCACCACAGTGCAGTACTTCCATTCCAAACAAATATGATCTTAGTGGTTCTGCTTTCTATTAACACCTATGTACAGCCTTCGACATTTTGTCGGCTACAAATCGATATAAATTATGACCTGAGTTTCTGACGTGCGCTCTGCAAACCCATAACCATGATATGGATCAACTGCACAGTTTTTTCATGATTAAGTTTTGGATCTTGTTAAAATATGATTTTGCATAGTCATTTACAAAAAGAAAAAAAGAAATACAATGGAAGTGATAAATAATTTAAAACCACGCCAGACTTCCTTTAAATAGGCTACAAGTGATTCGACATCTCTTATGTGCTTGTGAATTTGAGACTGAGTTTTGAAATATTCCCATGGTAGGTAGCCTGCAGGAGAAATGGTTTACCCAACGTTTCAGGGAAATGCCTACTGCGCTCAACATTATCCAAAATAACCAATGTTTCACCTTTGTCAAGGTCTACGTCCAAAACCGGCCAGTTTATACTTTTAGAGCTCTATAAAGTTCCGTTGATTTGGAAGGGCCTCGTATTAAAACTCTATAGTCTTTGTTAATAAGCAGCCCCAACGCTTTGCTGTGGTAGTACTGGGTGGTGCACTGCGCCCGGGTGCTGTAGATGCGATCCCTGTTGGTACCAGTGGTTGTTATAATCCTCCAGGTAGGGGGGCGACGAGCTGAGGGGTGGCTGCGGGATTTGGGGCCTGCTGGGCGGGGTAGTGAGAGAGTTATTGTCCCAGACCGTCGGGGATGGCGGGGAGTTGCACGCCATGGAGTCGCTGGCGTTTGGGCTGTGGTCAAGGGGAACCTCTCCATTCTTGTAGAGCTTCTTGAATTTGGACCTCCGGTTTTGGAACCAAATCTTGACCTGTTAGGGAAAATATTAACGTTGTTAGTCTAAATGTCATGTCAAAAGAGGAAAATGTCATTTTCAGCAAAACATCTGCATTTTAAATAGTCAAATAATCATAGTGGCCTCGGTCTTAAATATAAAGCTAGGTCTATAGGCCTACATTATAAGGACATCTGGCCAAGAACACACAAAAAATAATTGCGTGAAAAAATATGGCCAATATTCAAATGCAATGTAATAACCAATGCTTTTTGACAATACAAACATTTGTCAATGAAAAATAGCCTATAGGCTTCCGATGATTAATTTGGCGAGGTATGCTAGATATGAGACATTTCACTATTTATTGGACAACCTACAGAAGTCAAAGCAAGTTGTTATGAGTTAAGGGTGACTGCACTTACAATGTGTGTAATCGTCATGATATTTACCTGTGTCTGCGTCAGTCCCATTTGAGCAGCAAGTTCGGCTCTCTCGGGGAGGGCGAGGTACTGCGCTTTCTGAAAACGTCTCTGCAACGCTGCTAGTTGGTAGCTGGAATAAATTGTTCTCGGCTTGCGGATTTTCTTTGGTTTTCCATTCACCATACGAACTTCAGGCTCGGGTTCTTCTTTCACTATAAAGAAAGAAGCAACAATTGTTTCATTAGTTCTTAGTATTAGTTATGGAAAACATTTAAACAATGTATTAATAATAATGACAAGTCATCATCATGATAAACTTCATGTTATTATTGTGTTAATTAATATATTATTACTATAATCTTTATTACATTGTTATAGGCTAGTTGAAGTTGCAATAGCAATGTTTTCATAAGTGGTGCAACGCTCAAATAAATGGAACAAGTCTTGATCATGCTCAACCTGCAATAATAGCCTCAAATAAAAGGTCAGTGATTTGTATAATAACCCTAAATATCTGCCCAGTGATTCGCAGACAATTGCTATCAGTGCAATTACTAACCATAATCGTTTTACGACTACCTGTTAATAGCTGTCTATTCTTTATCAAAAGCCATCAATTAACAGCATGGTTCCAACTTCAGTATTGTAGTTTTACTAGTAACTTGTAATAAATCCCACCTTTACAAAAATATAAATGTAACAATTTAAATGAATGTCTGAAACCCAAATATGACTTTTCACCCTTACAATGTTTTCGCTATCTCTGCTATCTCATTCTATTTCTTTCAGCTGTAATAATTCAAATACGTTTAAGTATTTACCTGAGCTTTGAGGCGAAGCCTGCAGATGATCTCTGTTGTAATGTCCATATTGTCTGTAGGAATTTGTGTAAGGATATTCAGACTTGGTGGGATAAACTCCTGCACCACCCATTCCATTCAGGTTAAATTGGTGATGGTAGGCATTCATTTGTTGCCCGTAGGTTTGACTCTGGTAATATTCGTGATGGCTGTGAGCCGTCTGTCCGCTGTAGTAGCCCATGTCCGTGACTGAGGACTCGGGGAGAGTCGGAGAGTCCTTGGAGCTCGGGTGGCAACTCATAGATCCGGGGAGATCGGTCAAAATGCTCGCTACCTTCTTCTCATAAGTCTGTCCGCTCATCATGGGTCGCAGCCCTCCAAAGAAAATAAAGTCCACGATAATTCGTAAACACAGGACGTTTGTGTAGTAGTGTTCAAAGAAATCGCAGTGAATAGATGTAGTCAGTCGTGCCCTGAACGCAAGTCCTTGGAGAGCAAGTCCTTCTCAAACTCTCCTAGCTGTAGTAACTCGATTGTGGCAGCACTCTACACCAGTGAAACTGAATTATAGAGTGCTGGGATGGATGCTGCGTTCTCATTGGCTCCAGTCAATCCTTTTTTTATTTTTTTATCTCTCCCTCTTGCCCTCAAGGCGAAATGGTGGCGCTCAATAAATCCTACCCTTGGACTAAAGTGCCAAAACACACATGTCTTTTGGCGCTCCAGGTTTGTCTTTTCAACCTGGACCCAGGGGTAGATGTAACATAGCAAATGTAAATCCACAACACTCTAATTAGTATGATTTGTTACCTTTCATATGGTATGTATTAATTTGTGGATGTCCATCATCCATTTCGTATGATATAATACGAATTACAATTTGCATGATATGTTACCAATTGCAAGTATTACAATATGTTATGAATTGCAATTTGTGCAATATGTTACGAATTTGCCAAATGTATAATATGTTACAAATTCCAATTTGTTGTGGCTAAAGTTAGCCAGGTGGATAACACTAATGTTAGCTATGTGGCTAATGTTAGCTAGGCTAGGGGTTGGGGTTAGGGCTTAGGTGAAGGATATGCTAACATGCTAAATAGTTGAAAAGTAGCTAAAAATTAGTAAGTAGTTGCATACTAAGATACTAATTAGCTCAAATTCAAAAGTTGTCTGTGATGAGATTTGAACACGCAACCTTTTGGATGTTATATCTTTGAGTTACATGTCCACCCATACTTTTGTTTTTGCCTTAAGTAACCTATTGTCATATGTAACCTTACCAAACATAACATATCATACTAATTTGAATGTCCTGGATTTACGTTTACTATTTTATGTCTAGTCTATGAGACCAGGCTGGTCTTTTAGAGACAATTTAGAGTTATTTAGCTGTTGACAGCATCACTCAAAAGCATATAACTACAAACAACCTTTGCATGGATTCTCCAGTGATCCTGTGCTTTGTTTGAAATGGAGCTCACTAGTACTGACACTCTTATGGCCTACTACTTATCCCACTGTAGCCAGAACGTCTGTCTCATTCCTTGTCCTTATTCTTGAGAAGAGCTAAGATACAGAGTTAAGGCTACTTATTCAAAGCCGCCAAACTGTGCCCTTAGCCTATTCATTCTAATTCAACATTCAGAAGTGTCCTAGGACAGTGAGCTTGGGGTGAAAGAGATCGAAATGATAAGAAAACCATTCCACTGAATGCCTTTGGGGTGAATTCTTTTGTTTTGTTGTGTGTGTGTGTTTTCCAAAATCTATTTAAAACAAAAACTGTTAGGCCTACTGTAATTGTCATGCTTAATGAAAGGAGTGCTCATTGATTCGGTCTCAAAAATGATGTGAAGTAGGTGTATGAAGTAACACTACATCCAGGTTCTGTAGAGTTTATTTTCATCATCCATGGTCATTATGTGAAGGCCATAGGCTACCCCAAGGTGTTAGTAATTTTGAAAACCAATTATATTCTTAGCCATTTTTTTTATATAACAAAAAACACATATAGTGCATGTTCACTTCTGCTCTTGCAAGTCATATAAGAGTGAAAGGTATAGAAAATGTCTTATTTAAAAAAAATATGTTTTATGTAGTTAATGATTATACTTTAAAAACAAAATGTTTTACACACAGTTACACTGCTCCGTAGTGTTTGGTTTTATGATTGTGAAGTTGAGGTGCTAACATAAAAACACTTATTTTACCAGACTATAGTGACACCATTCATCTCTATGCATTCATACTCCTGTCGGTGTTACTCACATAAGATATATATATATATATATATATATATATATATTTTACATATGTTACTCAGGCAGTCCAGTCCAAGCCTAACATTTTCCTCAAATTAATTCCTCCAAGTACAGTATTACATTGCATTTTCAGTACAACACATTGAACCACACCAGTTAAAGAATGAGGTTATACTACCCCCTTGTGGTGTATTCATGGAAGGTTCAGCAGTAGATGCAAACTGTCGTAACTGGGGGGAGGGGGGAAGTAATTCATTCGTTTATAAAGCTGCTTCTGGGAAACTCGTCACCAGAGAAGATTCCATTGTGTAACTTGACTTTGTTAATTCTTGCTCACCATTTACAGAAAAATGTATATAATTATAAAAATGCATAGAAAATAGCATAAAAAAACACCCACAAAAAAAACCAATACATGGCATGTATAGAATACAGGACACTTAGACACATATATCAGGACATTCTTTTCATGATGGAAAACTGAATAAATTAAAAATGTATTGTTAAAAGAGATCACATTATAAACATTTAAATGCTAGAGTTATTGTCCTGTCTGACAGCAGTAGAGTGGAATTCTCAGGCGCTTCGTACGGTCAGGATTACACAACAGTTTGTGGCTGTTTCTCAGGAGCCTAGTGGTGTAATCACCTTTTTTTGTAGGGAGCAGGTTGTGCAGTGGGTGTTTAAGAGTGTGTCTGTCCTTCACCAGATGCATTGCAGCCTGCTCTCACCTTGACTTTCGGGTGTGTGACTGCAATTTTGCAATAGAATGACACCACATGCTTTATTGGGGTGAAATAAATGAATATATTTGGCCATTATGAGAAGTAGGCCTGAAGATAATTACTTCTTAAGGCCTCTTCGTCCCACAGCTTGTGCCCCATGAGAAACCCATCTCTTCCAGCTCAGCCACCTGTCTGTCGCCAAAAGACCCCAGAAACTTCATTTTGTATACATGTTTATTACTGTATAGGGGATGCATTTCTTTCTTTATGGACTTTCTGGATTATTTGCATATTGGTATTGATATTATATTTGTACACTGTAGTAGAAGTAGAACAATACATTTCACTGCACCTGCTGCAACATCTGCTAGAGTTGTGAAAATGTACCACATGCTTGTGAAAATGTACCAAAGTTATTACAAAAACTGCAATCAGGATTAAATGTTGTTTTTCAATATTTCAGAACTCAAAGGAACTGATTACGATAGTTTTGATGCCGCAAATCAGGATTATGTTGATCCCACTGGAAGGGGGGATTCAGGGGGTTATACTGTATCACTAACCCGAGAAATGTCAATGTAACTAAGATGGGGAGGTTTTAAAAAACATTGTGTTATATTGACTGCAGTATAGGTATGGGGTCAGTTATTATATTGAGAAGTGTCAAATAAAAGCATGTAATAACTTATAAGTGATATTCCGTCTCTATTATTTTTTATCTTAGTTTTAAATCATGTAGTTTACTCATCTTTGTTTACCTGACAGTGTAGAAGTAGTAACATGACCTGTCCAGTAGATGGCAAGGTGTAGGCCTATTCAAAGCTCTGATCTTGATATTGTAATATCTGGATCAGAATGATCATATCTGATCCTTTATTGAAAACCTCTCTCACAATAATCAGAATCTATCGCACACCCAATCCTAGTCAGAATCTACAGCACACCCAATCCTAGTCAGAATCTACCCAATCCTATGTCAGAATCTACAGCACACCCAATCCTAGTCAGAATCTACAGCACACCCAATCCTAGTCAGAATCTACAGCACACCCAATCCTAGTCAGAATCTACCCAATCCTATGTCAGAATCTACAGCACACCCAATCCTAGTCAGAATCTACAGCACACCCAATCCTAGTCAGAATCTACAGCACACCCAATCCTAGTCAGAATCTACCCAATCCTATGTCAGAATCTACAGCACACCCAATCCTAGTCAGAATCTACAGCACACCCAATCCTAGTCAGAATCTACAGCACACCCAATCCTAGTCAGAATCTACCCAATCCTATGTCAGAATCTACAGCACACCCAATCCTAGTCAGAATCTACAGCACACCCAATCCTAGTCAGAATCTACAGCACACCCAATCCTAGTCAGAATCTACAGCACACCCAATCCTAGTCAGAATCTACAGCACACCCAATCCTAGTCAGAATCTACAGCACACCCAATCCTAGTCAGAATCTACAGCACACCCAATCCTAGTCAGAATCTACAGCACACCCAATCCTAGTCAGAATCTACAGCACACCCAATCCTAGTCAGAATCTACAGCACACCCAATCCTAGTCAGAATCTACAGCACACCCAATCCTAGTCAGAATCTACAGCACATCCAATCCTAGTCAGAATCTACAGCACACCCAATCCTAGTCAGAATCTACAGCACACCCAATCCTAGTCAGAATCTACAGCACACCCAATCCTAGTCAGAATCTACAGCACACCCAATCCTAGTCAGAATCTACAGCACACCCAATCCTAGTCAGAATCTACAGCACACCCAATCCTAGTCAGAATCTACAGCACACCCAATCCTAGTCAGAATCTACAGCACACCCAATCCTAGTCAGAATCTACAGCACACCAAATAAAGTACTGGAGGCTAAATGCAAAACTGGAGAAACAGGAAAAATTCTCTGCACACTTCCAGTCACATGCAATGAGATTACAGAACAACACTGTAGTGATATAGACCATCCAACAGGTGGTATAGACGTCACATTATTTTGCTTAACATACCCCTGTCTCGCACGCACATGCACACACACACACAATGACGTCAAGGACCTCAGCCACCTGAGACATGGCCTGTTCACCTGCTATCATCTAGAAGGCAGAGAGTATACAGGTGCATCAAATATGGGACAGAGAGACTGAAAAACAGCTTCTATTTCCAGGCCATCCGACTGTTAAATAGTCACCACTAGCTGGCCTCGCCCAGTACTCTACCCTACACCTTAGAGACTGTTACTAACCGGCTACCACCAGGTACTCTATCCTGCACAGTAGAGACTGTTACTAACCGGCTACCACCAGGTTACCCTGCACCTTAGAGACTGTTACTAACCGGCTACCACCCGGTACTCTACTCTGCACCTTAGAGACTGTTACTAACCGGCTACCACCAGGTACTCTACCCTGCACCTTAGAGACGGTTACTAACCGGCTACCACCAGGTACTCTACCCTGCACTGTAGAGACGGTTACTAACCGGCTACCACCAGGTACTCTACCCTGCACCTTAGAGCCTGTTACTAACCGGCTACCACCAGGTTACCCTGCACTGTAGAGACGGTTACTAACCGGCTACCACCAGGTACTCTACCCTGCACCTTAGAGACGGTTACTAACCGGCTACCACCAGGTACTCTACCCTGCACCGTAGAGACTGTTACTAACCGGCTACCACCAGGTACTCTACCCTGCACCGTAGAGACTGTTACTAACCAGCTACCACCAGGTACTCTACCCTGCATCTTAGAGACTGTTACTAACCGGCTACCACCAGGTACTCTACCCTGCACCTTAGAGACTGTTACTAACCGACTACCACCAGGTACTCTACCCTGCACCGTAGAGACTGTTACTAATTGGCTACCACCAGGTACTCTACCCTGCACCTTAGAGACTGTTACTAACCGGCTACCTCCAGGTACTCTACCCTGCACCTTCAAGACTGTTACTAACCGGCTACCACCAGGTACTCTACCCTGTACCTTATAGACTGTTACTAACCAGCTACCACCAGGTACTCTACCCTGCACCTTAGAGACTGTTACTAACCGGCTACCACCAGGTACTCTACCCTGCACCTTAGAGACTGTTACTAACCAGCTACCACCAGGTACTCTACCCTGCACCTTAGAGACTGTTACTAACCGGCTACCACCAGGTACTCTACCATGCACCTTAGAGACTGTTACTAACCGGCTACCACCAGGTACTCTACCCTGCACCTTAGAGACTGTTACTAACTGGCTACCACCAGGTACTCTACCCTGCACCTTAGCGACTGTTACCAGCCGGCTACCACCAGGTACTCTACCCTGGACCTTAGAGACTGTTACTAACCGGCTACCACCAGGTACTCCACCCTGCACCTTATAGACTGTTACTAACTGGCTACCACCAGGTACTCTAACCTGCACCTTAGCGACTGTTACCAGCCGGCTACCACCAGGTACTCTACCCTGGACCTTAGAGACTGTTACTAACCGGCTACCACCAGGTACTCCACCCTGCACCTTATAGACTGTTACTAACCGGCTACCACCAGGTACTCATCGCAGTCGATGATTAATATACGCCACTTCCGTGGTGCTGTTTGATCTGACCAGGACATGCCTTCCCCTCCGAATAGGGCAGGAACTGTTGGAGTGACAGGCGAATCGCCCTGAGCTCAAGCACATTAAATGTCTTTTTATTTTATTTGTTCAATTTCACCTTTATTTAGCCAGGTAAGCTAGTTGAGAACACCTTTATTTAGCCAGGTAAGCTAGTTGAGAACACCTTTATTTAGCCAGGTAAGCTAGTTGAGAACACCTTTATTTAGCCAGGTAAGCTAGTTGAGAACACCTTTATTTAGCCAGGTAAGCTAGTTGAGAACACCTTTATTTAGCCAGGTAAGCTAGTTGAGAACACCTTTATTTAGCCAGGTAAGCTAGTTGAGAACAAGTTCTCATTTACATCTGCGACATGTCCACGATAAAGCAAAGCAGTGCGACACAAAAAACAACACAGAGTTACACATGGAATAAACAAGCGTACAGTCAATAACACAATAGGAAAAAATAAGAAAGTCTATAAACAGTGTGTGCAAATGGCATGAGGAGGTAAGGCAATTAATATGCCATAGTAGTGAAGTAATTACAATTTAGCTAATTATAACTGGAGTGATAGATGAGCAGATGATGATGTGCAAGTAGAAATACTAGTGTGCAAAAGAGCAGAAAAGTAAATAAAATCAATATGGGGATGAGGTAGGTAGATTGGGTGGGCTATTTACAGATGGGCTATGTACAGCTGCAGCGATCGGTTAGCTGCTCAGAGAGCTGATGTTTAAAGTTAGTGAGGGAAATATAAGTCTCCAGCTTCAGCGATTTTTGCAATTCGTTCCGGCCAGTGGCAGCAGAGAACTGGAAGGAAAGGCGGCCAAAGGAGGTGTTGGCTTTGGGGATGACCAGTGAGATATATCTGCTGGAGTGAGTGCTACGGGTGGGTGTTGTTATAATGAACAGTGAGCTGAGATAAGGCAGAGCTTTACCGAGCATAGATTTATAGATGACCTGGAGCCAGTGGGTCTGGCTACGAATATGTTTGGCCCTGTCCGGGGGTGTCCTCGGATGGGGCCGCAGTGTCTCCTGACCCCTCCTGTCTCAGCCTCCAGTATTTATGCTGCAGTAGTTTATGTGTCGAGGGGCTGGTGTCAGTTTGTTATATCTGGAGTACTTCTCCTGTCCTATTCGGTGTCCTGTGTGAATTTAAGTGTGCTCTCTCTAATTCTCTCTTTCTCTCTTTCTTTCTCTCTCTCGGAGGACCTGAGCCCTAGGACCATGACTCAGGACTACCTGACATGATGACTCCTTGCTGTCCCCAGTCCAACTGGCCGTGCTGCTGCTCCAGTTTCAACTGTTCTGCCTTATTATTATTGGACCATGCTGGTCATTTATGAACATTTGAACATCTTGGCCATGTTCTGTTATAATCTCCACCCGGCACAGTCAGAAGAGGACTGGCCACCCCACATAGCCTGGTTCCTCTATAGGTTTCTTCCTAGGTTTTGGCCTTGCTAGGGAGTCTTTCCTAGCCACCGTGCTTCTACACCTGCATTGCTTGCTGTTTGGGGTTTTAGGCTGGGTTTCTGTACAGCACCTTGACATATCAGCTGATGTACGAAGGGCTATATAAATACATTTGATTTGATTTGATTTGATATGTAGCGAGGGCCAGCTGACTAGAACATACAGGTCGCAATGGTGGGTGGTATAAGGGGCTTTGGTGACAAAACGGATGGCATTGTGATAGACTGCATCCAGTTTGCTGAGTAGAGTGTTGGAAGCTATTTTGTAAATGACATTGCCGAAGTCGAGGATCGGTAGGATAATCAGTTTTACGAGGGTATGTTTGGCGGCGTGAGTGAAGGAGGCTTTGTTTTGCAAAATAGGAAGCCGAATCTAGATTTAATTTTGGATTGGAGATGATTAATATGTGTCTGGAAGGAGATTTTACTGTCTAGCCAGACACCTAGGTAATTGTAGTTGTCCACATATTCTCAGTCAGAACCGTCCAGAGTAGTGATGCTAGTCGGGCGGGCGGATGCGGGCAGCGAATGGTTGAAGAGCATGCATTTGGTTTTACTAGAATTTAAGAGCAGTTGGAGGCCACAGAAGGAGTGTGGTATGGCATTGAAGTTCGTTTGGAGGTTAGTTAACACAGTGTCCAAAGAAGGGCCAGATGTATACAGAATGGTGTCATCTGCTTAGAGGTGGATCAGGGAATCACCCGCAGCAAGAGCAACATCGTTGATATATACAGAGAAAAGAGTCGGTCCGAGAATTGAACCCTGTGGTACCCCCATAGAGATTGCCAGAGGTCCGGACAACAGGCCCTCCGATTTGACACGCTGAACTCTGTCTGAGAAGTAGTTGGTGAACCAGGCGAGGCAGTCATTTGAGAAATCGAGGCTGTTGAGTCTGCCGATAAGAATACGGTGATTGACAGAGTCAAAAGCCTTGGCCAGGTCGATGAAGATGGCTGGACAGTACTGTCTTTTATCGATGGCGGTTATGATATCGTTTAGTACCTTGAGCGTGGCTGAGGTGCACCCGTGGCCAGCTCGGAAACCGGATTGCACAGTGGAGAAGGTACGGCGGTATTCAAAATGGTCAGTGATCTGTTTATTAACATGGCTTTCGAAGACTTTTGAAAGGCAGGGCAGGATGGATATACAGTGCCTTGCGAAAGTATTCGCCCCCCTTGAACCTTGCGACCTTTTGCCACATTTCAGGCTTCAAACATAAAGATATAAAACTGTATTTATTTGTGAAGAATCAACAACAAGTGGGACACAATCATGAAGTGGAACGACATTTATTGGATATTTCAAACTTTTTTAACAAATCAAAAACTGAAAAATTGGGCGTGCAAAATTATTCAGCCCCCTTGAGTTAATACTTTGTAGCGCCACCTTTTGCTGCGATTACAGCTGTAAGTCGCTTGGGGTATGTCTCTATCAGTTTTGCACGTGCCCCATTCCGCAGGTTCAGGGTTAAAGGGCGGGTTAATCCATGGTTTTCATCTGAGCTGTCTTGTATTATTCACGACCGTAATCCAGTCTGGGCTAAAGCAAAGAAATCATGTTCTGATGCTGATTGTCTTATTTTTAGGCAGTTACGAAACAAGTGTTATTTTCTTCTCAGGAAGGCCAAGTCAGAATATTTCATGTCTGTTACCATTGATAACCTGAATGACTCTAGAAAGTTTTGAAAGGCTATTAAGTATACACTACCATTCAAAGGTTTGGGGTCACTTAAAACATAAATGAAATTAGTTGCAAAATGAATAGGAAATATAGTAAAGACGTTTACAAGGTTATAAATAATTATTTTAAATTGAAATAATAATTGTGTCGTTGCTTTCGTCAAAGAATCCTCCATTTGCAGCAATTTCAGCCTTGCAGACCTTTGGCATTCTAGTTGTCAAATTTGTTGAGGTAATCTGAAGAGATTTCACCCCATGCTTCCTGAAGCACCTCCCACAAGTTGGATTGGCTTGATGGGCACTTCTTGCATACCATACGGTCAAGCTGCTCCCACAACAGCTCAATAGGGTTGAGATCCAATGACTGTGTTGGCCACTCCATTATAGACAGACTACCAGCTGACTACTTCTTCCCTAAATAGTTCTTGCATAGTTTGGAGCTGTGCTTTGGGTCATTGTCCTGTTGTAGGAGGAAATCGGCTCCATTTAAGCGCTGTCCACAGGATATGACATGGCATTGCAAAATGGAGTGAAAGCATTCCTTTTTCAAGATCCCACTTTACCCTGTACAAATCTCCCACTTTACTACCACCAAAGCACCACCAGACCATCACATTGCCTCCATCATGCTTGACAGATAGCATCAAGCACTCCTCCAGCATCTTTTCATTTTTTCTGCGTCTCGCGAATGTTCTTCTTTGTGATCCGAACACCTCAAACTTAGATTTCTCTGTCCATAACACTTTTTTCCAGTCTTCGTCTGTCTGTCCAGTGTCTGTGTTCTTTTGCCCATCTTAATATTTTATTTTATTTTACAGTCTGAGATATGGCTTTTTCTTTGCAACTCTGCCTAGAAGGCCAGCATCCTGGAGTCGCCTCTTCACTGTTGACGTTGAGACTGGTGTTTTGCGGGGACTATTTAATGAAGCTGCCACTGGAGGACTTGTGAGGCGTCTGTTTCTCGCCTATGTAGATATTCCATAAAAAATCTGCCGTTTCCACAGACAATAGTCATTTACAACATTAATACACCGTATTTCTCAATTTTATGTTATTTTAATGGACAATTTTTTTTGCTTTTCTTTCAAAAATATTTCTAAGTGACCCCAAACTTTTGAACTGTAGTGTATGTCAGGTAACAGTCATGTTAATGAATTGAAGGACTTTGTTGCTGCATATGACAAAACTGAATTGTTTCAATGAGCACTTTGTAGGCTGTTTGATTCTGTTTGATTCAGTGTCCTTTGTCTCTGTAAAATCCTGTGTGGATGAACCAGTGAGAGCTGTTCAAACATTTAGCTTTTTGCCATTCTCAGTGCAGGAGGTGCATAATAATGTCACATTCTGACCTTTATGTCCTTTGTTTTGTCGTTATTTAGTATGGTCAGGGCGTGAGTAGGGGTGGGCAGTCTATGTTTGTTTATTTCTATGTTTCGGCCTAGTATGGTTCTCAATCAGAGGCAGGTGTCGTTAGTTGTATTCATAGTGTTCAGTTTATGTTTTTAAATAAACAACCATGGACACTTACCACGCTGCGCATTGGTCCTCCGATCCTTCTCGCTTCTCCTCCTCAGACGAAGAGGAGGAGGAAAACCCTTACAAATAAAGCCCTGAAATGCTTATATCAGAGAAAGCCTGCAGGTCCTGATCATCTTGATCCCTACTTTTTAAAACTGGGAGCTGATTTCATAGCTGAACTACGTACATATCTGTTCAATCTAACCCTGGAATGTAATGAAATCCCAAGGACCTGGAAATCAGCATTTGTCTTACCACTTTTAAAAGGGGGAGATACAACTCTTTTAAACAATTATAGGCCTATCTCAAAGCTGTCACCCCTGGCGGAAAATACTTGAAACCCTTGTTAGAGAACAGTTAAAATAATTTGTTATATACTAACTCTATTTTATCAATGTACCAATCGGGTTTCAGGAAGAAGCATAGCACAATTACAGCAGCCATGGAGGTTTTAAAGGATATCACTGAAGCCCTTGATTTAAAAAAAACAGCACTGTGTCTCACTTTTTATTGACCTCTCTATTGTTTTTGATACAGTTGATCATGCTGTACTGAGGTAAAGATTGTCGAGTGTAGGTCTTTCGGCTCATGCAGTTGCATGGTTTGCTAATTATCTGTCTGATAGAACTCAGTGCACTCAATTTGATGGGCTTATGTCTGTTAAATTGTCTGTCTGTAATTGGTGTGCCCCAGGGCTCTGTACTTGGTCTCGTCTCATTCAGTATTTATATAAATAATTTAGACAAAAATATGCAAAATGCGCAACTTCACTTTTATGCTGATGATATTGTTATATATTGTTGTGCCTCATCTCTCACAAAAGCTTTCCAGATTTGCAAATGGCTTTTTATACTGTTCAACATACTTTATGTCAATTAAAGCTTATCCTCAGTGCTGACAAAACTAATGGTGTTTTCTAAAGCAAGAAATAGACCTCTTAACCTTTCACCCATTACTACCTGTCAGGGCAAGGAGATTAAGGCTGTAACCTCATATAAATATCTTGGAATTTTAAATGATGACGGCCTCTCTTTTCAATTGCATATTCAACAACTTACAAAAAAGTTTAAGCTGAAGTTGGGGTTTTATTTTATGAATAAGGCCTGTTTTTCTTTTGAAGCCAGAAGGAGGCTTGTATATCAGCTACATTTATGCCTTTACTAGACTATGGGGATATTTTATATATGAATGCTTCCGCTCAGTGTTTGAGATCAATTGACATCCTTTACCATGGCACCTTGAGATGTATTTTAAACTGTAAAACCCTTACGCACCACTACACTTTGTATACCAGGGTTGGCTGGCCTTCTCTAGTAACTCGTAGGCTCAGTCACTGGTATACTTTTATTTACAAAGCCAGTTTGGGTTTACTACCTTTTTATTTGGGCATTTTTATTGTTCAGAAATGTGGTGGGTACTCTCCTCGTTCGCAGAACTTTCTCCTGCTAACTTGCTAACTGTTCCAAATGTCCGAACTGAATTTGGTAAAAGGGCTTTTATGTACTCTGCACCATCGGCTTGGAACGCCTTACAAAATACTTTTAAACTCGAAGAAGTTCATCATTGATGAATGATTTTGAGGCTGATTTCTTGACCTGTCAATGTTTTCAATTTGCTGTTTAATGACTTTGTTATACTCCTGTGATTTCTATGGTTTTTACTAGATTACTTGTAGTTTTTCATGTTGTCTGTCTTTAATTGTGTAATGACTTCCATGAATTTGAAACAAAAGCTTGAGGAGCCTGGGGATCGGACTCCAGAGCACTTTATTTCAGATTTGTGTGAATGAGGTGGTTGGCTTTCAACACTTATCAGTTGGTTTGTGCAGGCTGAAGTATGGTGCTTTCGGATGCTATCAGACACTTTAACATTTGTAACAAGCATGGCAACATGCATTTGTTGCTACGCCTCTGTAATTACAGACTGCAATTACCACCAGCTACATGTTGTTAGTACAGTGTAACTATGAATTATTACAATTTAATTACGATACTTATTACAGTGTACTTACATACTGTATGTAATTACAATGTAATAAGGACCCCTTAAAATGAAGCATTGGCATCTCTTCTCTATGTCTTCTACAGTTTGACCACCAAGCCATGCTCAACATCTCCATCTCCTCCACTCTCATACTCTGGCGTGCGTTCCCAGGTACATCCACCAGAGAGTGACAAAGGGTTGGGTGAAGTCTTCCAATTGACAGGTCCATTGACTTTAATTGCTCTGTCAACTATGTTCTGTACATACAGGTAATAGTGTCATAATACCAACTGATATTTACTCCTGAGGTGTTGAACTGTTGCACCCTCTATAACCACTGTGGTTATTACTAGACCCTGCTGCTCATCTAAGAAAGTTTGAACGTCTTGAAGAACGATCTGGCATAAATGGCCATGTACTTTTTTAATCTCCAGAAGAGGACTGGCCACCCCTCGGAGCCTGGTTCCTCTCTAGGTTTCTTCCTAGCTACACTGCTTTTTCTTGTGATTTTGTGGGGGAAGAGACCCAAATATACTGGATCACATTACAGAACATTTAGATATGAATGATTTATGTAGAATAGACATGCTTTGTAGTCACACAGAATGAGGAATCCTGTAAGCTCTGTATACATTGTCATATCTATATCTGTTCTGTTGCCATGTGTTTTTCCTGTGGTGGCTGTGACACCATCGTTCTACCACCAGGTGCCAGTGGAGGGAGAGCCTCTGGGTGTGCTGGGGACCCTGGCCATGGAGTTTGAGTGGCCCCACGAGGTGACCAATGGGAAGTGGCTTCTCTACCTGACTGAGATCGTCACCAAAGGAACAACTGAGACACACTGTGTCCCTCCAGGGGACATTGTCAATCTGCTCTACCTCACGGTGAGTTACGAGTCTATAGAGGCCACAGAAACAGGTGCTAATTTCTAGTGACTTTTGAGAAAAGGACACAGACAAATCTTAACATACAAATTGGAAAATGTACAAGGTTAAGGGGGCTTTGCAGAGGGGCACTTACTCTGGTACAGTCTAATCAGTCTTTGGGCCATGGCCATTCATACTGTACTGAATACCAGTCTGACTGTTAATGTGGATATATTCAATTAAACAACCATTTTGTACTCTTTCTCTGCCCCTGCCAGGTTGTTACTAATGCTGCTCTGCATAATATATGGTTTTAAACATAATGTCATATTTTCAACTTATAATACAGTTATTATACTGTAATAATAACCATCAACACGCACAGTTCAAAACATAATACAGTTATTATACTGTAATAATAACCATCAACACGCACAGTTCAAAACATAATACAGTTATTATACTGTAATAATAACCATCAACACGCACAGTTCAAAACATAATACAGTTATTATACTGTAATAATAACCATCAGCACGCACAGTTCAAAACATAATACAGTTATTATACTGTAATAATAACCATCAACACGCACAGTTCAAAACATAATACAGTTATTATACTGTAATAATAACCATCAACACGCACAGTTCAAAACATAATACAGTTATTATACTGTAATAATAACCATCAACACGCACAGTTCAAAACATAATACAGTTATTATACTGTAATAATAACCATCAACACGCACAGTTCAAAACACAATACAGTTATTATACTGTAATAATAACCATCAACACGCACAGTTCAAAACATAATACAGTTATTATACTGTAATAATAACCATCAACACGCACAGTTCAAAACATAATACAGTTATTATACTGTAATAATAACCATCAACACGCACAGTTCAAAACATAATACAGTTATTATACTGTAATAATAACCATCAACACGCACAGTTCAAAACATAATACAGTTATTATACTGTAATAATAACCATCAACACGCACAGTTCAAAACATAATACAGTTATTATACTGTAATAATAACCATCAACACGCACAGTTCAAAACATAATACAGTTATTATACTGTAATAATAACCATCAACACGCACAGTTCAAAACATAATACAGTTATTATACTGTAATAATAACCATCAACACGCACAGTTCAAAACATAATACAGTTATTATACTGTAATAATAACCATCAACACGCACAGTTCAAAACATAATACAGTTATTATACTGTAATAATAACCATCAACACGCACAGTTCAAAACATAATACAGTTATTATACTGTAATAATAACCATCAACACGCACAGTTCAAAACATAATACAGTTATTATACTGTAATAATAACCATCAACACGCACAGTTCAAAACATAATACAGTTATTATACTGCAATAATAACCATCAACACGCACAGTTCAAAACATAATACAGTTATTATACTGTAATAATAACCATCAACACGCACAGTTCAAAACATAATACAGTTATTATACTGTAATAATAACCATCAACACGCACAGTTCAAAACATAATACAGTTATTATACTGTAATAATAACCATCAACACGCACAGTTCAAAACATAATACTGTTATTTACCTGTAATAATAACCATCAACACGCACAGTTCAAAACATAATACAGTTATTATACTGTAATAATAACCATCAACACGCACAGTTCAAAACATAATACAGTTATTATACTGTAATAATAACCATCAACACGCACAGTTCAAAACATAATACCGTTATTATACTGTAATAATAACCATCAACACGCACAGTTCAAAACATAATACAGTTATTATACTGTAATAATAACCATCAACACGCACAGTTCAAAACATAATACAGTTATTATACTGTAATAATAACCATCAACACGCACAGTTCAAAACATAATACAGTTATTATACTGTAATAATAACCATCAACACGCACAGTTCAAAACATAATACAGTTATTATACTGTAATAATAACCATCAACACGCACAGTTCAAAGCATAATACAGTTATTATACTGTAATAATAACCATCAACACGCACAGTTCAAAGCATAATACAGTTATTATACTGTAATAATAACCATCAACACGCACAGTTCAAAGCATAATACAGTTATTATACTGTAATAATAACCATCAACACGCACAGTTCAAAACATAATACAGTTATTATACTGTAATAATAACCATCAACACGCACAGTTCAAAACATAATACAGTTATTATACTGTAATAAAAACCATCAACACGCACAGTTCAAAACATAATACAGTTATTATACTGTAATAATAACCATCAACACGCACAGTTCAAAACATAATACAGTTATTATACTGTAATAATAACCATCAACACGCACAGTTCAAAACATAATACAGTTATTATACTGTAATAATAACCATCAACACGCACAGTTCAAAACATAATACAGTTATTATACTGTAATAATAACCATCAACACGCACAGTTCAAAACATAATACAGTAATTATACTGTAATAATAACCATCAACACGCACAGTTCAAAACATAATACAGTTATTATACTGTAATAATAACCATCAACACGCACAGTTCAAAACATAATACAGTTATTATACTGTAATAATAACCATCAACACGCACAGTTCAAAGCATAATACAGTTATTATACTGTAATAATAACCATCAACACGCACAGTTCAAAACATAATACAGTTATTATACTGTAATAATAACCATCAACACGCACAGTTCAAAACATAATACAGTTATTATACTGTAATAATAACCATCAACACGCACAGTTCAAAACATACTACAGTTATTATACTGTAATAATAACCATCAACACGCACAGTTCAAAGCATAATACAGTTATTATACTGTAATAATAACCATCAACACGCACAGTTCAAAACATAATACAGTTATTATACTGTAATAATAACCATCAACACGCACAGTTCAAAACATAATACAGTTATTATACTGTAATAATAACCATCAACACGCACAGTTCAAAACATAATACAGTTATTATACTGTAATAATAACCATCAACACGCACAGTTCAAAACATAATACAGTTATTATACTGTAATAATAACCATCAACACGCACAGTTCAAAACATAATACAGTTATTATACTGTAATAATAACCATCAACACGCACAGTTCAAAACATAATACAGTTATTATACTGTAATAATAACCATCAGCACGCACAGTTCAAAACATAATACAGTTATTATACTGTAATAATAACCATCAACACGCACAGTTCAAAACATAATGCAGTTATTATACTGTAATAATAACCATCAACACGCACAGTTCAAAACATAATACAGTTATTATACTGTAATAATAACCATCAACACGCACAGTTCAAAACATAATACAGTTATTATACTGTAATAATAACCATCAACACGCACAGTTCAAAACATAATACAGTTATTATACTGTAATAATAACCATCAACACGCACAGTTCAAAACATAATACAGTTATTATACTGTAATAATAACCATCAACACGCACAGTTCAAAACATAATACAGTTATTTACCTGTAATAATAACCATCAACACGCACAGTTCAAAACATAATACAGTTATTATACTGTAATAATAACCATCAACACGCACAGTTCAAAACATAATACAGTTATTATACTGTAATAATAACCATCAACACGCACAGTTCAAAACATAATACAGTTATTATACTGTAATAATAACCATCAACACGCACAGTTCAAAACATAATACAGTTATTATACTGTAATAATAACCATCAACACGCACAGTTCAAAACATAATACAGTTATTATACTGTAATAATAACCATCAACACGCACAGTTCAAAACACAATACAGTTATTATACTGTAATAATAACCATCAACACGCACAGTTCAAAACACAATACAGTTATTATACTGTAATAATAACCATCAACACGCACAGTTCAAAACACAATACAGTTATTATACTGTAATAATAACCATCAACACGCACAGTTCAAAGCATAATACAGTTATTATACTGTAATAATAACCATCAACACGCACAGTTCAAAACATAATACAGTTATTATACTGTAATAATAACCATCAACACGCACAGTTCAAAACATAATACAGTTATTATACTGTAATAAAAACCATCAACACGCACAGTTCAAAACATAATACAGTTATTATACTGTAATAATAACCATCAACACGCACAGTTCAAAACATAATACAGTTATTATACTGTAATAATAACCATCAACACGCACAGTTCAAAACATAATACAGTTATTATACTGTAATAATAACCATCAACACGCACAGTTCAAAACATAATACAGTTATTATACTGTAATAATAACCATCAACACGCACAGTTCAAAACATAATACAGTTATTATACTGTAATAATAACCATCAACACGCACAGTTCAAAGCATAATACAGTTATTATACTGTAATAATAACCATCAACACGCACAGTTCAAAGCATAATACAGTTATTATACTGTAATAATAACCATCAACACGCACAGTTCAAAGCATAATACAGTTATTATACTGTAATAATAACCATCAACACGCACAGTTCAAAGCATAATACAGTTATTATACTGTAATAATAACCATCAACACGCACAGTTCAAAGCATAATACAGTTATTATACTGTAATAATAACCATCAACACGCACAGTTCAAAACAGAATACAGTTATTATACTGTAATAATAACCATCAACACGCACAGTTCAAACATAATACAGTTATTATACTGTAATAATAACCATCAACACGCACAGTTCAAAACATAATACAGTTATTATACTGTAATAATAACCATCAACACGCACAGTTCAAAACATAATACAGTTATTATACTGTAATAATAACCATCAACACGCACAGTTCAAAACATAATACAGTTATTATACTGTAATAATAACCATCAACACGCACAGTTCAAAACATAATACAGTTATTATACTGTAATAATAACCATCAGCACGCACAGTTCAAAACATAATACAGTTATTATACTGTAATAATAACCATCAACACGCACAGTTCAAAACATAATACAGTTATTATACTGTAATAATAACCATCAACACGCACAGTTCAAAACATAATACAGTTATTATACTGTAATAATAACCATCAACACGCACAGTTCAAAACATAATACAGTTATTATACTGTAATAATAACCATCAACACGCACAGTTCAAAACATAATACAGTTATTATACTGTAATAATAACCATCAACACGCACAGTTCAAAACATAATACAGTTATTATACTGTAATAATAACCATCAACACGCACAGTTCAAAACATAATACAGTTATTTACCTGTAATAATAACCATCAACACGCACAGTTCAAAACATAATACAGTTATTATACTGTAATAATAACCATCAACACGCACAGTTCAAAACATAATACAGTTATTATACTGTAATAATAACCATCAACACGCACAGTTCAAAACATAATACAGTTATTATACTGTAATAATAACCATCAACACGCACAGTTCAAAACATAATACAGTTATTATACTGTAATAATAACCATCAACACGCACAGTTCAAAACACAATACAGTTATTATACTGTAATAATAACCATCAACACGCACAGTTCAAAACACAATACAGTTATTATACTGTAATAATAACCATCAACACGCACAGTTCAAAACACAATACAGTTATTATACTGTAATAATAACCATCAACACGCACAGTTCAAAACACAATACAGTTATTATACTGTAATAATAACCATCAACACGCACAGTTCAAAACATAATACAGTTATTATACTGTAATAATAACCATCAACACGCACAGTTCAAAGCATAATACAGTTATTATACTGTAATAATAACCATCAACACGCACAGTTCAAAGCATAATACAGTTATTATACTGTAATAATAACCATCAACACGCACAGTTCAAAACATAATACAGTTATTATACTGTAATAATAACCATCAACACGCACAGTTAAAAACATAATACAGTTATTATACTGTAATAATAACCATCAACACGCACAGTTCAAAACATAATACAGTTATTATACTGTAATAATAACCATCAACACGCACAGTTCAAAACATAATACAGTTATTATACTGTAATAATAACCATCAACACGCACAGTTCAAAACATAATACAGTTATTATACTGTAATAATAACCATCAACACGCACAGTTCAAAACATAATACAGTTATTATACTATAATAATAACCATCAACACGCACAGTTCAAAACATAATACAGTTATTATACTGTAATAATAACCATCAACACGCACAGTTCAAAACACAATACAGTTATTATACTGTAATAATAACCATCAACACGCACAGTTCAAAACACAATACAGTTATTATACTGTAATAATAACCATCAACACGCACAGTTCAAAACATAATACAGTTATTATACTGTAATAATAACCATCAACACGCACAGTTCAAAACATAATACAGTTATTATACTGTAATAAAAACCATCAACACGCACAGTTCAAAACATAACAGTTATTATACTGTAATAATAACCATCAACACGCACAGTTCAAAACATAATACAGTTATTATACTGTAATAATAACCATCAACACGCACAGTTCAAAACATAATACAGTTATTATACTGTAATAATAACCATCAACACGCACAGTTCAAAACATAATACACTTATTATACTGTAATAATAACCATCAACACGCACAGTTAAAAACATAATACAGTTATTATACTGTAATAATAACCATCAACACGCACAGTTCAAAACATAATACAGTTATTATACTGTAATAATAACCATCAACACGCACAGTTCAAAGCATAATACAGTTATTATACTGTAATAATAACCATCAACACGCACAGTTCAAAACATAATACAGTTATTATACTGTAATAATAACCATCAACACGCACAGTTCAAAACATAATACAGTTATTATACTGTAATAATAACCATCAACACGCACAGTTCAAAACATAATACAGTTATTATACTGTAATAATAACCATCAACACGCACAGTTCAAAACATAATACAGTTATTATACTGTAATAATAACCATCAACACGCACAGTTCAAAACATAATACAGTTATTATACTGTAATAATAACCATCAACACGCACAGTTCAAAACATAATACAGTTATTATACTGTAATAATAACCATCAACACGCACAGTTCAAAACATAATACAGTTATTATACTGTAATAATAACCATCAACACGCACAGTTCAAAACATAATACCGTTATTATACTGTAATAATAACCATCAACACGCACAGTTCAAAACATAATACCGTTATTATACTGTAATAATAACCATCAACACGCACAGTTCAAAACATAATACCGTTATTATACTGTAATAATAACCATCAACACGCACAGTTCAAAACATAATACAGTTATTATACTGTAATAATAACCATCAACACGCACAGTTCAAAACACAATACAGTTATTATACTGTAATAATAACCATCAACACGCACAGTTCAAAACACAATACAGTTATTATACTGTAATAATAACCATCAACACGCACAGTTCAAAACACAATACAGTTATTATACTGTAATAATAACCATCAACACGCACAGTTCAAAACATAATACAGTTATTATACTGTAATAATAACCATCAACACGCACAGTTCAAAACATAATACAGTTATTATACTGTAATAATAACCATCAACACGCACAGTTCAAAGCATAATACAGTTATTATACTGTAATAATAACCATCAACACGCACAGTTCAAAACATAATACAGTTATTATACTGTAATAATAACCATCAACACGCACAGTTCAAAACATAATACAGTTATTATACTGTAATAATAACCATCAACACGCACAGTTCAAAACATAATACAGTTATTATACTGTAATAATAACCATCAACACGCACAGTTCAAAACATAATACAGTTATTATACTGTAATAATAACCATCAACACGCACAGTTCAAAACATAATACAGTTATTATACTGTAATAATAACCATCAACACGCACAGTTCAAAACACAATACAGTTATTATACTGTAATAATAACCATCAACACGCACAGTTCAAAACACAATACAGTTATTATACTGTAATAATAACCATCAACACGCACAGTTCAAAACATAATACAGTTATTATACTGTAATAATAACCATCAACACGCACAGTTCAAAACATAATACAGTTATTATACTGTAATAATAACCATCAACACGCACAGTTCAAAACATAATACAGTTATTATACTGTAATAATAACCATCAACACGCACAGTTCAAAACATAATACAGTTATTATACTGTAATAATAACCATCAACACGCACAGTTCAAAGCATAATACAGTTATTATACTGTAATAATAACCATCAACACGCACAGTTCAAAGCATAATACAGTTATTATACTGTAATAATAACCATCAACACGCACAGTTCAAAGCATAATACAGTTATTATACTGTAATAATAACCATCAACACGCACAGTTCAAAGCATAATACAGTTATTATACTGTAATAATAACCATCAACACGCACAGTTCAAAGCATAATACAGTTATTATACTGTAATAATAACCATCAACACGCACAGTTCAAAACATAATACAGTTATTATACTGTAATAATAACCATCAACACGCACAGTTCAAAACATAATACAGTTATTATACTGTAATAATAACCATCAACACGCACAGTTCAAAACATAACAGTTATTATACTGTAATAATAACCATCAACACGCACAGTTCAAAACATAATACAGTTATTATACTGTAATAATAACCATCAACACGCACAGTTCAAAACATAATACAGTTATTATACTGTAATAATAACCATCAACACGCACAGTTCAAAGCATAATACAGTTATTATACTGTAATAATAACCATCAACACGCACAGTTCAAAGCATAATACAGTTATTATACTGTAATAATAACCATCAACACGCACAGTTCAAAGCATAATACAGTTATTATACTGTAATAATAACCATCAACACGCACAGTTCAAAACATAATACAGTTATTATACTGTAATAATAACCATCAACACGCACAGTTCAAAACATAATACAGTTATTATACTGTAATAATAACCATCAACACGCACAGTTCAAAACATAATACAGTTATTATACTGTAATAATAACCATCAACACGCACAGTTCAAAACATAATACAGTTATTATACTGTAATAATAACCATCAACACGCACAGTTCAAAACATAATACAGTTATTATACTGTAATAATAACCATCAACACGCACAGTTCAAAACATAATACAGTTATTATACTGTAATAATAACCATCAACACGCACAGTTCAAAACATAATACAGTTATTTACCTGTAATAATAACCATCAACACGCACAGTTCAAAACATAATACAGTTATTATACTGTAATAAAAACCATCAACACGCACAGTTCAAAACATAATACAGTTATTATACTGTAATAATAACCATCAACACGCACAGTTCAAAACATAATACAGTTATTATACTGTAATAATAACCATCAACACGCACAGTTCAAAACATAATACAGTTATTATACTGTAATAATAACCATCAACACGCACAGTTCAAAACATAATACAGTTATTATACTGTAATAATAACCATCAACACGCACAGTTCAAAACATAATACAGTTATTATACTGTAATAATAACCATCAACACGCACAGTTCAAAACATAATACAGTTATTATACTGTAATAATAACCATCAACACGCACAGTTCAAAACACAATACAGTTATTATACTGTAATAATAACCATCAACACGCACAGTTCAAAACACAATACAGTTATTATACTGTAATAATAACCATCAACACGCACAGGTCAAAACACAATACAGTTATTATACTGTAATAATAACCATCAACACGCACAGTTCAAAACATAATACAGTTATTATACTGTAATAATAACCATCAACACGCACAGTTCAAAACATAATACAGTTATTATACTGTAATAATAACCATCAACACGCACAGTTCAAAGCATAATACAGTTATTATACTGTAATAATAACCATCAACACGCACAGTTCAAAACATAATACAGTTATTATACTGTAATAATAACCATCAACACGCACAGTTCAAAACATAATACAGTTATTATACTGTAATAATAACCATCAACACGCACAGTTCAAAACATAATACAGTTATTATACTGTAATAATAACCATCAACACGCACAGTTCAAAACATAATACAGTTATTATACTGTAATAATAACCATCAACACGCACAGTTCAAAACATAATACAGTTATTATACTGTAATAATAACCATCAACACGCACAGTTCAAAACATAATACAGTTATTATACTGTAATAATAACCATCAACACGCACAGTTCAAAACATAATACAGTTATTATACTGTAATAATAACCATCAACACGCACAGTTCAAAACATAATACAGTTATTATACTGTAATAATAACCATCAACACGCACAGTTCAAAACATAATACAGTTATTATACTGTAATAATAACCATCAACACGCACAGTTCAAAACATAATACAGTTATTATACTGTAATAATAACCATCAACACGCACAGTTCAAAACATAATACCGTTATTATACTGTAATAATAACCATCAGCACGCACAGTTCAAAACATAATACAGTTATTATACTGTAATAATAACCATCAACACGCACAGTTCAAAACATAATACAGTTATTATACTGTAATAATAACCATCAACACGCACAGTTCAAAACATAATACAGTTATTATACTGTAATAATAACCATCAGCACGCACAGTTCAAAACATAATACAGTTATTATACTGTAATAATAACCATCAACACGCACAGTTCAAAACATAATACAGTTATTATACTGTAATAATAACCATCAACACGCACAGTTCAAAACATAATACAGTTATTATACTGTAATAATAACCATCAACACGCACAGTTCAAAACATAATACAGTTATTATACTGTAATAATAACCATCAACACGCACAGTTCAAAACATAATACAGTTATTATACTGTAATAATAACCATCAACATGCACAGTTCAAAACATAATACAGTTATTATACTGTAATAATAACCATCAACACGCACAGTTCAAAACATAATACAGTTATTATACTGTAATAATAACCATCAACACGCACAGTTCAAAACATAATACAGTTATTATACTGTAATAATAACCATCAACACGCACAGTTCAAAACATAATACAGTTATTATACAGTAATAATAACCATCAACACGCACAGTTCAAAACATAATACCGTTATTATACTGTAATAATAACCATCAGCACGCACAGTTCAAAACATAATACAGTTATTATACTGTAATAATAACCATCAACACGCACAGTTCAAAACATAATACAGTTATTATACTGTAATAATAACCATCAACACGCACAGTTCAAAACATAATACAGTTATTATACTGTAATAATAACCATCAGCACGCACAGTTCAAAACATAATACAGTTATTATACTGTAATAATAACCATCAACACGCACAGTTCAAAACATAATACAGTTATTATACTGTAATAATAACCATCAACACGCACAGTTCAAAACATAATACAGTTATTATACTGTAATAATAACCATCAGCACGCACAGTTCAAAACATAATACAGTTATTATACTGTAATAATAACCATCAGCACGCACAGTTCAAAACAAAATACAGTTATTATACTGTAATAATAACCATCAACACGCACAGTTCAAAACATAATACAGTTATTATACTGTAATAATAACCATCAACACGCACAGTTCAAAACATAATACAGTTATTATACTGTAATAATAACCATCAACACGCACAGTTCAAAACAGAATACAGTTATTATACTGTAATAATAACCATCAACACGCACAGTTCAAAACAGAATACAGTTATTATACTGTAATAATAACCATCAACACGCACAGTTCAAAACATAATACAGTTATTATACTGTAATAATAACCATCAACACGCACAGTTCAAAACATAATACAGTTATTATACTGTAATAATAACCATCAACACGCACAGTTCAAAACATAATAAAGTTATTATACTGTAATAATAACCATCAACACGCACAGTTCAAAGCATAATACAGTTATTATACTGTAATAATAACCATCAACACGCACAGTTCAAAACATAATACAGTTATTATACTGTAATAATAACCATCAACACGCACAGTTCAAAACATAATACAGTTATTATACTGTAATAATAACCATCAACACGCACAGTTCAAAACATAATACAGTTATTATACTGTAATAATAACCATCAACACGCACAGTTCAAAACATAATACAGTTATTATACTGTAGTAATAACCATCAACACGCACAGTTCAAAACATAATACAGTTATTATACTGTAATAATAACCATCAACACGCACAGTTCAAAACATAATACAGTTATTATACTGTAATAATAACCATCAACACGCACAGTTCAAAACATAATACAGTTATTATACTGTAATAATAACCATCAACACGCACAGTTCAAAACATAATAAAGTTATTATACTGTAATAATAACCATCAACACGCACAGTTCAAAGCATAATACAGTTATTATACTGTAATAATAACCATCAACACGCACAGTTCAAAACATAATACAGTTATTATACTGTAATAATAACCATCAACACGCACAGTTCAAAACATAATACAGTTATTATACTGTAATAATAACCATCAACACGCACAGTTCAAAACATAATACAGTTATTATACTGTAATAATAACCATCAGCACGCACAGTTCAAAACATAATACAGTTATTATACTGTAATAATAACCATCAGCACGCACAGTTCAAAACAAAATACAGTTATTATACTGTAATAATAACCATCAACACGCACAGTTCAAAACATAATACAGTTATTATACTGTAATAATAACCATCAACACGCACAGTTCAAAACATAATACAGTTATTATACTGTAATAATAACCATCAACACGCACAGTTCAAAACAGAATACAGTTATTATACTGTAATAATAACCATCAACACGCACAGTTCAAAACAGAATACAGTTATTATACTGTAATAATAACCATCAACACGCACAGTTCAAAACATAATACAGTTATTATACTGTAATAATAACCATCAACACGGACAGTTCAAAACATAATACAGTTATTATACTGTAATAATAACCATCAACACGCACAGTTCAAAACATTATACAGTTATTATACTGTAATAATAACCATCAACACGCACAGTTCAAAACATTATACAGTTATTATACTGTAATGATAACCATCAACACGCACAGTTCAAAACATTATACAGTTATTATACTGTAATAATAACCATCAACACGCACAGTTCAAAACATTATACAGTTATTATACTGTAATAATAACCATCAACACGCACAGTTCAAAACATAATACAGTTATTATACTGTAATAATAACCATCAACACGCACAGTTCAAAACATAATACAGTTATTATACTGTAATAATAACCATCAACACGCACAGTTCAAAACATAATAAAGTTATTATACTGTAATAATAACCATCAACACGCACAGTTCAAAGCATAATACAGTTATTATACTGTAATAATAACCATCAACACGCACAGTTCAAAACATAATACAGTTATTATACTGTAATAATAACCATCAACACGCACAGTTCAAAACATAATACAGTTATTATACTGTAATAATAACCATCAACACGCACAGTTCAAAACATAATACAGTTATTATACTGTAATAATAACCATCAACACGCACAGTTCAAAACATAATACAGTTATTATACTGTAATAATAACCATCAGCACGCACAGTTCAAAACATAATACAGTTATTATACTGTAATAATAACCATCAACACGCACAGTTCAAAACATAATACAGTTATTATACTGTAATAATAACCATCAACACGCACAGTTCAAAACATAATACAGTTATTATACTGTAGTAATAACCATCAACACGCACAGTTCAAAACATAATACAGTTATTATACTGTAATAATAACCATCAACACGCACAGTTCAAAACATAATACAGTTATTATACTGTAATAATAACCATCAACACGCACAGTTCAAAACATAATACAGTTATTATACTGTAATAATAACCATCAACACGCACAGTTCAAAACATAATACAGTTATTATACTGTAATAATAACCATCAGCACGCACAGTTCAAAACATAATACAGTTATTATACTGTAATAATAACCATCAGCACGCACAGTTCAAAACATAATACAGTTATTATACTGTAATAATAACCATCAGCACGCACAGTTCAAAACATAATACAGTTATTATACTGTAATAATAACCATCAACACGCACAGTTCAAAACATAATACAGTTATTATACTGTAATAATAACCATCAACACGCACAGTTCAAAACATAATACAGTTATTATACTGTAATAATAACCATCAACACGCACAGTTCAAAACATAATACAGTTATTATACTGTAATAATAACCATCAACACGCACAGTTCAAAACATAATACAGTTATTATACTGTAATAATAACCATCAGCACGCACAGTTCAAAACATAATACAGTTATTATACTGTAATAATAACCATCAGCACGCACAGTTCAAAACAAAATACAGTTATTATACTGTAATAATAACCATCAACACGCACAGTTCAAAACATAATACAGTTATTATACTGTAATAATAACCATCAACACGCACAGTTCAAAACATAATACAGTTATTATACTGTAATAATAACCATCAACACGCACAGTTCAAAACAGAATACAGTTATTATACTGTAATAATAACCATCAACACGCACAGTTCAAAACAGAATACAGTTATTATACTGTAATAATAACCATCAACACGCACAGTTCAAAACATAATACAGTTATTATACTGTAATAATAACCATCAACACGGACAGTTCAAAACATAATACAGTTATTATACTGTAATAATAACCATCAACACGCACAGTTCAAAACATTATACAGTTATTATACTGTAATAATAACCATCAACACGCACAGTTCAAAACATTATACAGTTATTATACTGTAATGATAACCATCAACACGCACAGTTCAAAACATTATACAGTTATTATACTGTAATAATAACCATCAACACGCACAGTTCAAAACATTATACAGTTATTATACTGTAATAATAACCATCAACACGCACAGTTCAAAACATAATACAGTTATTATACTGTAATAATAACCATCAACACGCACAGTTCAAAACATAATACAGTTATTATACTGTAATAATAACCATCAACACGCACAGTTCAAAACATAATAAAGTTATTATACTGTAATAATAACCATCAACACGCACAGTTCAAAGCATAATACAGTTATTATACTGTAATAATAACCATCAACACGCACAGTTCAAAACATAATACAGTTATTATACTGTAATAATAACCATCAACACGCACAGTTCAAAACATAATACAGTTATTATACTGTAATAATAACCATCAACACGCACAGTTCAAAACATAATACAGTTATTATACTGTAATAATAACCATCAACACGCACAGTTCAAAACATTATACAGTTATTATACTGTAATAATAACCATCAACACGCACAGTTCAAAACATAATACAGTTATTATACTGTAATAATAACCATCAATTACATTATGTGAGCTAAACATAACAATAAAAAGGCTTCAAAGCCTCTCAACGGCCAATACATAGCATCAGCAATCCAGGGTTTCTACACATCATTGTTATAGAACAGTGTGCTGACTTTTTGATGACACTTTCCAAATTGTACAAACATACAGGGCATTTGGGAAGTATTCAGACCCCTTGACTTTTTCCACATTTTGCTACGTTACAGCCTTATTCTAAAAGGGATTAAAATATTTCCCCTCATCAATCTGCACACAATACCCCATAATGACAAAGCGAAAACAGGTTTTTAAGACATTTTTGTGTGCTTAGGGTTGCTGTCCTGTTGGAAGGTGAACCTTCACCTCAGTCTGACGTCCTGAGAACTCTAGAGCAGGTTTTCATCAAGGATCTCTCTGTACTTTGCTCCATACATCTTTCCCTCGATCCTGACTAGTCTCCCAGTCCCGTCTCCCAGTCTACCATAAAGGCCTGATTGGTGGTACTGCAGAGATGGTTGTTTCTTCTGGAAGGTTATTCCATCTCCACAGAGGAACTTTGGTGCTCTGTCAGAGTGACCATCGGATTCTTGGTCACCTCCCTGACCAAGGCCCTTCTCCCCCGATTGCTCAGTTTTGGCCGGGCGGCCAGCTCTAGGAAGAGTATTGGTGGTTATAAACTTCTTCCATTTAAGAATGATGGGGGCCACTGTGTTCTTGGAGACATTAAAAGCTGCAGACATTTTTTATACTCTTCCCCAGATCTGTGCCTCGACGCAATCCTGTCTCAGAGCTCTACGGACAATTCCTTCAACCTTATGGCTTGGTTTTTGCGTTGACATGGACTGTCAACTGTGGGACCTTATGTAGACAGTTATGTGCCTTTCCAAATCATGTCCAATCAATTGAATTTACCACAGGTGGACTCCAATCAAGTTGATGATCAATGGAAACAGGATGCAACTGAACTCAGTTTCAAGTCTCATAGCAAAGGGTCTGAATACTTATGTAAATAAGGTATTTACATTTTTTATTTGCAAAAATTCTAAAAAACCTGTTTTGGCTTTGTCATTATGAGGTATCGTGTGTAGATTGCAGAGGATTTTTTATTTATTTAATCCATTTTAGAATAAGGCCGTAATGTAACAAAATGTTGAAAAAGAGAAGGCGTCTACTTTCCGAATGCACCGTAGAGTGCAATGACTGTGCATGTTGTGGAAAAGGCGTGATGGCTGCTCATGTATCACCATGCATGCTACGTTGTGTCGAGCGTGGTGGAATGAAAACAGCCGCCCCCGCCCCATTCTGTGCGCCACGGAAAGGGGTACTTTCCTCCTCATGAAGTTAACACATGCAATACACCCTCTAGACTTAAGGTGCTATCAGTTCATCAGAGATCATATATGATCATTCAGATTCACACTATGACAGATCATCAGCCTATGCCTAACTTTATGGGCTTGGAGAGGCACTTCTTAATCTCTTACCTGTTGATTTGTGTCCTCTCTCCTTCTCTGCCTGTCTGACACAGCAAAAAATTACTAAACTAACAAATCTACATGTAAAGCTAACTAGCTATTAGCCAGGAGAAAGCTTATAGTTGCTCACGTTCATTCACATATCAAAGTTAATTCACATTCACAAACCTTTTACTTAAACATACTTTGTTGTTGCCAACAACAATTCCTTCCCCCAGTGCAGTGAGTAATGATGGTGGTGCTACACAGTGCTTTTTCCCCTGACTCACACACTGCCACACTGCTTGTAACAACCAAGAGTGAGAACAAAGCAGTCAGTGGGGGCGGGGGAAGGGACACATGTTCCAGCAGCGGAGGAACTAAAGGTCAAAATAAAGGTCCCTCAACTCATCTGGTGACTTCTCATGCAATGGTTTTATTTGATTTATCTAACATAATCTATGTTTACACCCACAGTTAATCACCAATATCTGGAATAAGGAATACTATTTGGAACAAAACACCCAATGAAACCAGACTTGGGCCTGACTCACAAGTCTAAAATAGGCTAAATATGAATTATGTCTGCACAAAGATAGACTGAAAAGGTCAATGATATTTTGGGAAGTTATGCAGGGGTTGTCTTTATTTCCATACCAGTAATTATGTGATGCAATGTTGTTGTCCCCCCCCCCTCCTCTCCTTTTGGTCTCTTCCTCTAATCACTTTTTCTCTCTTATTCCACCTCTCTTCCTCTCCTGTCTGTCTCTCTCTCTCCCCAGTTGTCCGAGAAAGTTCTGGGACACTGTAAAGTCCATGGAGAATAAGAACACCTCCTCTTCTACGGCTGGCCATGCTTTCCACCTGGCTACTCCTACCCCGGACAACAGCACTGCACCCCCAACAGCAACTCGCCCAAGCCTTCCCCATTTCTCCTTCTCCCAAATCCATTCAGCTGATGTTCTGAAATAGCTGCAAAATCTGGACCCCTACAAATCAGCCGGGCTAGACAATCTGGACCCTTTCTTTCTAAAATTATCTGCCGAAATTGTTGCCACCCCTATTACTAGCCTGTTCAACCTCTCTTTCGTGTCGTCTGAGATTCCCAAAGATTGGAAAGCAGCTGCGGTCATCCCCCTCTTCAAAGGGGGGGACACTCTTGACCCAAACTGCTACAGACCTATATCTATCCTATCGTGCCTTTCTAAGGTCTTCGAAAGCCAAGTCAACAAACAGATTACCGACCATTTCGAATCTCACCATACCTTCTCTGCTATGCAATCTGGTTTCAGAGCTGGTCATGGGTGCACCTCAGCCACGCTCAAGGTCCTAAACGATATCTTAACCGCCATCGATAAGAAACATTACTGTGCAGCCGTATTCATTGATCTGGCCAAGGCTTTCGACTCTGTCAATCACCACATCCTCATCGGCAGACTCGACAGCCTTGGTTTCTCAAATGATTGCCCGGCCTGGTTCACCAACTATTTCTCTGATAGAGTTCAGTGTGTCAAATCGGAGGGTCTGCTGTCCGGACCTCTGGCAGTCTCTATGGGGGTGCCACAGGGTTCAATTCTTGGACCGACTCTCTTCTCTGTATACATCAATGAGGTCGCTCTTGCTGCTGGTGAGTCCCTGATCCACCTCTACGCAGACGACACCATTCTGTATACTTCCGGCCCTTCTTTGGACACTGTGTTAACAACCCTCCAGGCAAGCTTCAATGCCATACAACTCTCCTCCTTCCGTGGCCTCCAATTGCTCTTAAATACAAGTAAAACTAAATGCATGCTCTTCAACCGATCGCTACCTGCACCTACCCGCCTGTCCAACATCACTACTCTGGACGGCTCTGACTTAGAATACGTGGACAACTACAAATACTTAGGTGTCTGGTTAGACTGTAAACTCTCCTTCCAGACCCATATCAAACATCTCCAAAGTTAAATCTAGAATTGGCTTCCTATTTCGCAACAAAGCATCCTTCACTCATGCTGCCAAACATACCCTTGTAAAACTGACCATCCTACCAATCCTCGACTTTGGCGATGTCATTTACAAAATAGCCTCCAATACCCTACTCAACAAATTGGATGCAGTCTATCACAGTGCAATCCGTTTTATCACCAAAGCCCCATATACTACCCACCATTGCGACCTGTACGCTCTCGTTGGCTGGCCCTCGCTTCATACTCGTCGCCAAACCCACTGGCTCCATGTCATCTACAAGACCCTGCTAGGTAAAGTCCCCCCTTATCTCAGCTCGCTGGTCACCATAGCATCTCCCACCTGTAGCACACGCTCCAGCAGGTATATCTCTCTAGTCACGCCCAAAACCAATTCTTTCTTTGGCCACCTCTCCTTCCAGTTCTCTGCTGCCAATGACTGGAACGAACTACAAAAATCTCTGAAACTGGAAACACTTATCTCCCTCACTAGCTTTAAGCACCAACTGTCAGAGCAGCTCACAGATTACTGCACCTGTACATAGCCCACCTATAATTTAGCCCAAACTACCTCTTTCCCAACTGTATTTAATTTTTATTTATTTATTTAATTTGCTCCTTTGCACCCCATTATTTTTATTTCTACTTTGCACATTCTTCCATTGCAAAACTACCATTCCAGTGTTTTACTTGCTATATTGTATTTACTTTGCCACCATGGCCTTTTTTGCCTTTACCTCCCTTCTCACCTCATTTGCTCACATTGTATATAGACTTGTTTATACTGTATTATTGACTGTATGTTTGATTTACTCCATGTGTAACTCTGTGTCGTTGTATCTGTCAAACTGCTTTGCTTTATCTTGGCCAGGTCGCAATTGTAAATGAGAACTTGTTCTCAACTTGCCTACCTGGTTAAATAAAGGTAAAATAAAATAAATAAATAAAAAACCATTAGTCCATAATCTATTAATTCTGATACTGAATATAACATAATATCTATACAGATGTATGGTCAATTAGAGGCTACAGACACAACGTTGGTGAGCTTTCACTTAATTCTTAGCTTGTCTGTGTTGTGAAGGAATGTTCAAAGTGGACGGCCCGCTGTGTGACGTTCACCTGTCCCTTGATCAACATGTCTACCTCTGCCAAGATCATTGTGAGGTCACGGGTCTGGAACAGCACTATGCTAGAGGTGAGAGGTCAGAGGTTAAAGCAATACTCTTGGACCAAAAGAGTCAAATTGCTAAGTTGTATTGCATCCAGTAGTGTCATGAACATAACTTGTTGCGTGTGTTTGGCAGGACTACAACAATGCTTTGAGGATCAAGGTTAGAGGTCAGGTCACACTGAAACTGGTGACAGACATCAAGATGGAAAGTGAGACCAGAGAGGTTAGTGCCTTGATGATAATGGTAGCTGATGATGATGATGATGATATGTAGACAAATGGTATGGATAATATGGATATTGATCATGCTATTCTTCTCCTCGCCTCTCTCTCTCTTTCACTCTCTCCATCCTCTTCCCTTTCATTTCCATCCTTCAGTTCATAGTAGACATTGACCCAGTCCTTGAAGAGGAGACACCTTGCGAGGTTCCCTTGTGGATCATCATTATTGCCGCGGTAGCAGGGATCCTACTGTTAGGAGTCATCAGTATCATACTATGGAAAGTGAGAACCATAAGGACTACTTTTTTATCAATACCTACTGTCTATACAGTTGTCTATACAGTTGGTTGGTTGTTTAGCAACAAAACCGACGGGTGGCAACTGTGGGGCAAAACAGACAGGGTTGGCTTAGAATGTTGACAACATGGAAATTATATTTTGTCTCCAATGTTTTTTGAAAACATGAATACATTTGCATAATGAGCACTTGTTGCCTCTCAAATATCTCGTTACAGTTGATAGTTACACAGCTAGCACATTTTCTCCATATTAGCATTGACATGAAAAAGACAAGAGGAAACGAGCCGAAACTAGCCATTTACGATTCCCAACATGGCAGTTTCTTGTCACTGTTGCTAGCCATCTGGCCATCCAGAATCACAACAACTCGTGGACTTCTGCCCCATTGTTTTGGTGATGTTGTCAGCTAACCCATCTCATCCTGTATTTGTATTCTTATTCTATATCATGTTTGAATGTATAACTGTTATGATATTGTATCTTGCATATTGCTTGCAATGCAACAGTATCCTGTCTCCCCCAATGTACCAAGGGAAAAAACATTTCTATGTAGCCTACTGTACATGTGTGAGTGCCTTTTCATATTGACTGTTTTTTTAATCAAATATGTTGTTGCACTGTACAGTGATACTCCATTACACTCAATTGCGCTAGCAGGCTAGTTTTAGCATGACACCACTATCAAATAACCTACAGTATGTATAAGTGCTGCCCCTTTAAAGACATTGGCACTAGCTCGCTACCGCTAGCTAGCCATTAGCTTCTCCATTTAGCTCCAGTAAACTGTATTGCATGGTCCCCCAGTGTGGTTTCTTCAGGAGGGCCAGCAGGCCAAGGCCCAGAAGGCTGAGAATAAGATCCTGCCCTCAGAGGCTGACTGAGGACTACTGAGACAGGAGAGGCCCCCACTGAGGGACCATGCAATACTTCTCTACGGCTCCTGGGTAATGGAGTCCTTTGGCCTCTGCGACTGGCAGCTTCGGGCACACTAGACGTAATGGCGTGTAGATTGTGGGATGTAGCTGGTTATAGGCAATTCATGTGTTGAAGGGGAATTGGGACTTCTCCTATACTATTTTTTTTCTTCACTGTCAATTCTAATGAGCTTTTATGTCACCCTTATTTTTTAGTCTGATAAATTGTACTTTGCCTAAATTTCTCCTTGTCTTTTCTACCTCATTTACTAAGTATCTATTCAATTGCATCTCTCACTCTCTGGATGAATGTCTTTACTCTCTCTCCTCTTCAATCTGTTTTTTACTCTATGGGAAAATGCATTTCTTCTACTGGCCTACATGGTCTAATTTGGTCTAATTCCTTAGTTTAGCCTCCAGATTTTGTAATTGTTCCATAAAAAAAAAATATCAACAATTTGAAAAACAACAATATTTGAATATGGCTTTCCCTAATGTGTTGTCTGTCTTCCCAACAGCTTGGCTTCTTCAAGCGGGCCATCTACTACCAGATTATGCCAAAGTACTATGGAGTGAAAAACCGTAACGAGGAGCGCTACAAGTTCAACATTGGCTTCCAGACGGGGGATGCAGGCAAAAAGCCCTGGATCACCAACTGGACAGAGATGCAACATTACTACTACTGAAACCCTGACCTTTGACCCTGAACTCTCGACTCATCTCAGGAGTGAGGTGATGGAAGAACAAAAGGGTTTTTGTGATGTCACACAACTTGGAGGTCACAGCACATGGACTGATTGATTCTGGAACTTTTCTCCACTGTGTGCAAGTCTCGTAGATTTCATCAAAATATTTTGCTTATTTTTTGTGCAATGTGCCAAATATGATTCAGAAATCACAATGTTTAAATTATTTTTGATGAAAGGAGTGTTGTACATTGTGGGTGGGGTGTGTTCAAAAATCCCAGTTTGGTTGTAAACACAGGCTAATTTGATCTACTGTATATTTGCAGGGTTAAAAGTTTAAATTTGGCAGCACTGCTCTCATATCAGCTTTCGCCATTAAAATATTACCTTAAAACTTCTTATGGCTGCAGGGGCAGTATTGAGTAGCTTGGATGAAAGGTTCCCAGAGTAAACGGTCTGCTCCTCAGTCCCAGTTGCTAATATATGCATATTATTATTAGTATTGGATAGAAAACACTTTGAAGTTTCTAAAACTGTTTGAATGATGTCTGTGAGTATAACAGAACTCATATGGCAGGCAAAAACCTGAGAAGAAATCCAAAAAGGAAGTGGGAAATCTGAGGTTGGTCGATTTACAACCCAGCCCCTATTGAATACACAGTGGGATATTGGTTATGTTGCACTTCCAAAGGGCTCCACTAGATGTCAACCGTCTTTAGAAACTCGAATGAGGCTTCTACTGTGTTGTGGAGCCGGATGGGAGCTCTTTGAGTCAGTGGTCTGGCAGAGAGCCAGGTCCTGGTCATGTGCATTTCACATGATAGCGACCTGCGTTCCAGTGCTTTTCTACAGACAATGGAATTCTCCGGTTGGAACGTTATTGAAGATTTATGATAAAAACATCCTAAAGATTGATTCTATACTTAGTTTGAAATGTTTCTACGACCTGTAATATAAATATTTTTGAAGTTTTCGTCGGCTGGACCTGCACGAGCTTTTGGATTTGTGTACTAAACGCCCTAACAAAAGTAGCTACTTGGACATAAATAATGGACATTATCGAACTAAATCAAACATTTAATGTAGAACTGGGATTCCTGGGAGTGCATTCTAATGAAGATTATCAAAGGTAAGGGAATATTAATAATGATATTTCTGATTTCTGTTGCCTCCAACATGGCGGATAATTTTTTTTTTCTCCCTAGCGTCGTTCTCAGATTATTGCATGGTTTGCTTTTTCCGTAAAGTTTTTTTTAAATCTGACACAGCGGTTGCATTAAGGAGAGGTATATCTATATTTCCATGTCTAACAATTGTATTTTCATCGCCATTTATATTGAGTATTTCTGTAAAATGATGTGGCTCTCTGCAATATCACCGGATGTTTTTGGAACTAGTGAACGTAACGCGCCAATGTATACTGAGATTTTTTAAATATGAACTTTATCAAACAAAGCATACATGTATTGTGTAACATGAAGTCCCATGAGTGTCATCTGATGAAGATCATCAAAGGTTAGTGATTAATTTCATCTCTATTTGTACTTTTTGTGACTCCTCTCTTTGGCTGGAAAAATGGCTGTGTTTTTCTGTGAGTTGGTGGTGACCTAACATAATCGTTTGTGGTACTTTCACTGTAAAACCTATTTGAAATCGGACACTGTGGTGGGATTAACAAGATTACCTTTAAAATGGTATAAAATACATGTTTGAGGAATTCTAATTATGAGATTTCTGTTGTTTTGAATTTGGCGCCCTGCACTTTCACTGGCTTTTGTCATATCGATCCCGTTAACGGGATTGCATCCCTAAGAAGTTTAAATCCACTTCAGCCATGAAGTGGTAGGCCACACAAGCTCACATCAACACAAGAACTGTACGTTGGGAGCTTCACGAAGTGGGCTTCAATGGCCGAGATGTTGCACACAAGCCTGGCTTGTAAAGCTTGCCACCATTGGACTCTGGAGCAGTGGAAATCAAGCCACACCATCTGGCAGTCCGATGGACGAATCTGGGTTTGGAGGATGCCAGGAGACCTGGCCCAATGCACAGTGCCAACTGTGAAGTTTGGTGGAGGAGGAATAATGGTCTAGTGCTGTTTTTCATGGTTCGGGCTAGGCCCTTTAGTTCCATTGTAGGGAAATCTTAATACTACAGCATACAATGACATGCTAGATGATTCTGTGCTTCCAACTTTGTTGCACAGAGCCCTGACCTCAATCCCAACAAACACCTTTGGGATTCATTGGAACGTCGACTGCGAGCCAGGCCTAATCGCTCTAATCAATAATGCTCTTGTGGCTGAAAGTCCCAGCATCAATGTTTCAACATCTGGTGGAAAACATTCCCAGACGAGTGGAGGCTGTTATAGCTGCAAAGGAGGGATCAACTCCATATTAATGCCCATAATTTTGGAATGAAATGTTTGACGAGCATAATTTTGGTCATGTACTGTATATTGAGGCAAAAAAATTGACAGTGTAGCCTACAATATAACTCAATAGACTGAACATGACATTTATTTAAATGTATAAACCCTGTTTAGCCTATAGGCCTACTGAATGTATCTTTTAATGCAGTCATCTCGGGTCATTTGAAACATGTTTTTATGCTTTGCTTGTTTGTAACATTTGCAAAGACATTGACAATTTTATAATTGTAGTCAGCTTCGTTCCGAAGTTATTGTCTGTCAGCTTGATTCTATGTTTAGCGGAGATCTTCTGTGTATAAAGTGATGCAGAAAGGCAAAAAAAGCTCAAAATCTAACGACGCACTTCGAAAGCATATCTGTTTGTTCAGATCTATACAATCAGATCCGCCTAAGCCAACATCTGCATAGCTGTTGTTTTTGTGGTGTCGAGGTAGAACTGTGTTAGAGCTGTCAAATGGACATTGTCCTAAAGTGGACATTGCCGTTGTCTAATTAAGAGAAATCCCATGCAGTCTTGTTTACAACTCCGAACACTGGAATGTGAGATGTTGTTCCGTGACAATGATCAAGAGCAGCTGCTCACTGATTGGAAGGTTCCAAAGCAGTTACACCTCCAAAACATCAGCTATGCGCGTATAGGCTATCGCCGGTTAACGCTTGATCTGATTGATAACGATCCTTTTCAAGTGCAACTTTACTAAAGATGGAAACAGCTTGGAGATGTATCGATGCACCTACGAAGGTTCTAACGATGAACTTGGCCTTAAAATGCTTTTGGGAAAAAAGTAATGCAATAAATAGGTAATAGGGTGCTATTTGGTATGCATCCAGACAGTTGGGTGACCACTCCAGTAGCCTTCACCAGAGATTCTGCAGTCATCCAGTCATCTGTGGTCATTGCTACAGAGGTTCAATTGACTCACACAGTGGCTGGGGAGGAAGGGTGATGTATAGTGTATGGTGGTTATTTTATATTGTGCTTTTTCGATGTACTATAATTAAATATTTTTTTAAATGGCCCCTTATTACTACCCATTATTTGATTTGAATATATTACTCATTATTACCTGCAATATTGAACACATTAATATGTTATTGATTGTTTTTAATCCATCTATTCTTGCCACACAGAACATAATTGACCAATGAATACAGAGCAAATTGACATTTCTCTCTCTTTATTCTAGAAAGGCAAAGTATTCACTGATCAAATCAAATATTACAAAAACAATGTATACACAATTAAAGACTTTACAAACAATTACTTGAAACATTTGTTCCCCAGGCTCAGCATGTAAAATATTACAAATAAATTACACAACTGTTTCTTTGTTCTTTGTATAGTCAAAATCATTTTGACTCCAAATGTATACAATAAATATACAGACATCAAATTTAGGCGAGAAGCAGAACAAAATAATAAATGAACCAATCAGGATGCACGGTGCAAACAAACACTGATGATGACATTGCTGTTGCCAGGTGAAGGGGGATCTTCCAATAAGGTTAGTAAGTGTGGACTCACTTCAGCTCCAGCTCAGATGAGGACAGATTTCTCCGTTTTGATTTCTTGTACATGTAGCCCAGGAGGATGGTGGCCACTAGAAGCACCAGACCCAGGACCAGTAGGACCCACTGGCCTGCTGCAGCTCCTGCACCGTCCAGACTCATCCCAAGGAAGTCAACTTTACCCTCTTCTGGGGCTGGGGGGGACGTTTCTGAGCTGTCACCTGGGAACACACACAGAGGTGAGTGATGCAAATCAGGTTGTGGCATCATACCCCCATCAATAGCCTTATAGCTAGAAAAGACTCACTCTCCTACATAACTTTTCAAGATTGCTAGTGTCGAAACTCAGAACAGCTTATTTGATGCATATTTAGAAAGGAAAGAGTATATTTTTCGTATCCTTTCCTCCATTTAAATGTTGTACAGTCAGTGGGTCTGAGAACATAGGTCTCTCAATTTTGTGCTCCCCCTCTTTTCTAACCCCATTCTATTTTCTCCTCTATCGTGTTCTCTTCCTCAGCTTTTTCCACATCCCAGTGTATTGCTCTCCAATGTTCTCTCCACCTATTGGATTTCTCTCATTTGAGTCCTGTCTCCCCTCTATCTAATCTCGAACTCCTCCTTTCAGCAGGAACTCATCAGTTCATGATGGATTGGAGGGATTGATTTCATTGCTAGGCGCCTCAAACCCCTAAAAATCAATGATTAAGCTCTGACAACAGTTGTTTCTCTGCAAAGGCATTGGTTTCAAGTTGACATTGGAATTTTGGTAGCTCTGATGCATTGGAAAAAGACATACTGTGCCAGTCAAAAGTTTGGTCACCTACGCATTCAAGGGTTTTTCTTTATTTTCAGATGTAGAAAATAGTGAAGACATCAAAGCTACGATATAACACATATGGAATCATGCAGTAACAAAAAAAGTGTTAAACAAATCAAAATATATTAGATTTTTGAGATTCTTCAAAGTAGCCACCCTTTGCCTTGACAGCTTTGCACACTCTTGGCATTCTCTCAACCAGCTTCATGAGGTCGTCACCTGGAATGCATTTCAATTAACAGGTGTGCCTTCTCAAAAGTACATTTGAGGAATTTCTTTCCTTCTTAATGTGTTTGAGCCAGTCAGCTGTGTTGTGACAAGGTAAAGGTGGCATACAGACGATAGCCCTATTAGGTAAAAGACCAAGTCCATAATATGGCAAGAACAGCTCAAATAAACAAAGAGAAATGACAGACCATCATTACTTTAAGACATGAAGGTCAGTAAATCAGGAAAATGTCAAAAACTTTGAAAGTTTCTTCAAGTGCAGTCACAAAAACCATCAAGTGCTATGATGAAACTGGCTCTCATGAGGACCGCCACAGGAAAGGAAGACCCGGAGTTACTTCTGTTGCAGAGGATAAGTTCATTCGAGTTAACTGCACCTTAGATTGCAGACCAAATAAATGCTTTACAGAGTTTCAAGTAGGAGACACATCTCAACATCAACTGTTAGAGGAGACTACGTGAATCAGGCATTTATGGTCGAATTGCTTGAAGGAAACCACTACTAAAGGACACCAATAAGAGGAAGAGAATTTCTTGGGCCAAGAAACACAAGCAATGGACATTAGACCGGTGCAAATCTGTCTTTGTGAGATGTGTAGTAGGGGAAGGGATGATCTCCGCAAGTGTGGTTCCCACTGTGAAGCATGGAGAAGGTGGTGTGATGGTGTGGGAGTGCTTTGCTGGTGACACTGTCTGTGATTTATTTACACTTAACAAGCATGGCTACCACAGCATTCTGCAGCGATACGCCATCCCATCTGGTTTGTGCTTAGTGGGACTACCATTTGTTTTTCAACAGGACAATGACCTAACACACCTCCAGGCTGTGTAAGGGCTATTTGACCAAGAAGGACAGTGATGGTGCTGCATCAGATGACCTGGCCTCAACAATCACCCGATGTCAACCTAATTGAGATGGTTTGGGATGAGTTGGACCGCAGAGTGAAGGAAAAGCAGCCAACAAGTGTTCAGCATATGTGGGAACTCCTTCAAGACTGTTGGAATAGCATTACAGGTGAAGCTGGTAGAGAAAATGCCAAGAGTGTGCAAAGCTGTCATCAAGACAAAGGGTGGCTACTTTGAAGGATCTAAAATATATTGTGATTTGTTTAACACTTTTTTGGTTACTACATGATTCCATACAGGAGGTGTTATTTCATAGTTTTGATGTCTTCAATATCATTCTACAATGTAGAAAATCATAAAAATAAAGAATGACCCCTGAATGAGTAGGTGTGTCCAAACTGTTGACTGGTGCGGTATGTATATATATCTATTCATTATAATTCATATAATAATTCACATTTCCTGTTGCTGCAGGATTTATTTTCCTTCTGTAGCAAAAAGGCTCAAATGAAGATCCTACATCTGTAATGTCAATATTGAGCTTTAGGGGTAGATTCTATCAGATCTGCACTAGTTGACACCCGCATAGCATTCCTAGATGCTATTCCAGACTCCCTCCACCTACCCAAGGATTTAGGAGTACAAAAATCAGTTAACTACCTAACTGATGATCTAAACTTAACTTTGTGTAAAACCCTAGATGCAGTCGCACCGCTAAAAACAAAAGCAGTTGTCATAAGAAACTAGCTCCCAGGTTTACAGAAAATTCCCGAGCCCTGAAACTAGCTCCCAGGTTTACAGAAAATTCCCGAGCCCTGAAACTTGCTCCCAGGTTTACAGAAAATTCCCGAGCTCTGAAACTAGCTCCCAGGTTTACAGAAAATTCCCGAGCCCTGAAACTAGCTCCCAGGTTTACAGAAAATTCCCGAGCCCTGAAACTAGCTCCCAGGTTTACAGAAAATTCCCGAGCCCTGAAACTAGCTCCCAGGTTTACAGAAAATTCCCGAGCCCTGAAACTAGCTCCCAGGTTTACAGAAAATTCCCGAGCCCTGAAACTAGCTCCCAGGTTTACAGAAAATTCCCGAGCCCTGAAACTAGCTCCCAGGTTTACAGAAAATTCCCGAGCCCTGAAACTAGCTCCCAGGTTTACAGAAAATTCCCGAGCCCTGAAGCTTCCAGAAAATTGGAACGGAAATAGCACTCCACCAAATTGGAAGTCTTACGAATAGCTTGGAAAGACAGTACCGTGCAATATCATAAAGCCATGACTGCTTCTCGATCAGCCTACTCTTCCATCCTGATTAAGGAGAATGAAAACAATCAACATTTATTTTTGATACTGTCGCAAAGCTAGCTAAAAAAGCCGCATTCAACAAGTGAGGATGGCCTTCACTTCAGCAGTGATGAATTCACGAATTTCTTTGATGCAAAGATCATGATCATTAGAAAACAAATTACAGTCTCCTCTTTCAATATGCATTTTTCTCCAATCCTCAGTTGTCCTACGGGACCCTATTCGAACTCAACTACAGAAAGAGCTACTTCCTGTGCTTGGCCCTCCTATGTTGAAAATAATAAATGGCTCCCTATCCTCCAGATGTGTATGAAACTCACTAAAAGTGGTAGTAATAAAGCCTCACCTGAAAAAGCCAAACCTTGACCCAGGTAATGTTAAAAACTATGAGCCTGTCTCGAATTTCCCATTCCTCTAAAACATTTTTGACAAAGCTGCTGCTCAGCAACTCACTGCCTTCCTCAAGACAAATAATGTTTTAACACCATCGATCACCACAATCTTTTTGATTGGAAACCTGGTTTAGATCTTATCTGTCAGAAAGATACACTACATTACCAAAAGTATGTGGACAGCTACTAATCAAACATCTCATTCCAAAATCATGGGCATTAATATGGAGATGGTCCCCTCTTTGCTGCTATAATAGCCTCCAATCTTCTGGGAAGGCTTTCCACTAGACGTTGGAACATTATTTCGTTCTCCTGGCATCCGCCAAACCCAGATTCGTCCATCGGGCTGTCAGATGGTGACGTGTGATTCATCACTCCAGAGAACGCATTTTCACTGCTCCAGAGTCCAATGCGGCGAGCTTTACACTACTCCAGCTGACGCTTGGCACTGCGGTGATCTTAGGTTTGTGTGCGGCTGCTCGGCAATGGAAACTGATTTCACGAAGCTCCCGACAAAAAGTTATTGTGATGACGTTGCTTCCAGAGGCAGTTTGGAACTCGGTATTGAGTGTTACAACCCGAGGACAGGTGAGCTGACTTGTTGGAAAGGTGGCATCATATGATGGTGCCACGTTGAAAGTCACTGAGCTCTTCAGTAAGGCTATTCTACTGCCAATGTTTGTATATGAAGATTGCATGGCTGTGTGCTTGATTTTATACACCTGTCAGCCAGGGGTGTGACTGAAATAGCCAAATCCACTAATTGCAAGGGGTGTCCACATACTTTTGTAGAAGGGGTCTGAATTCGGAAAGAATTCAGACCCCTTCACCTTTTCCACATTTTGTTACCTTACAGCCTTATTCTAAAATTGATTAAATTGTTTTTTTCCTCATCAATGTACACCCAACACCCCATAATGACATTGAATAGTATTTCAGTTTTTAAACATTTCTATAAACCTATTTTTGCTGACCCTTTACTCAGTACTTTGTTGAAGCAGATTTAGCAGTGTTTACAGCATCGAGACTTCTTAGCTATGACACTACAAGCTTGGCACACCTGTATTTGGGTAGTTTCTCCCATTATTCTCTGCAGATCCTCTCAAGCTCTGTCAGGTTGGATGGGGAGCGTCACTGCACAGCTATTTTCAGGTCTCTCCAGAAATGTTATATCGGGTTCAGGTCCGGGCTTTGGCTGGGCCACTCAAGGACATTGAGACTTGTCCTGAAGCCACTCCTGCGTTGTCTTGGCTGTGTGCGTAGGGTCATTGTCCTGTTGAAAGTGAACCTTTGCCCCAGTCTAAGGTCTTGAGTACTCTGGAGCAGGTTTTCATCAAGGATCTCTCTTTACTTTGCCCCGTTCATCTTTGCCTCAATCCTGACTAGTCTCCCAGTCCCTGCCACCGAAAAACATCACAACAGCATGATGCTGCTACCACCATACCATAGGGATGGTTTCCTCCAGACGTGACGCTTGGCATTCAGGACAAATGGTTCAATCATGGTTTCATAAGACCAGAGAATATTGTCTCTCATGATCTGAAAGTCTTTACTGTTGATGCCTTTTGAAAACCTCCAAGTGGGCTGTCGTGTGCCTTTTACTGAGGAGTGGCTTCCGTCTGACCACTCTACCATAAAGGCCTGATTGGTGGAGTGCTGCAGAGGTGGTTGTGCTTCTGGAAGGTTCTCCCATCTCCACAGAGGAACTCTGGAGCTCTGTCAGAGTGGCCATCGGGTTCTTGGTCACCACCCTGACCAAGGCCCTTCTCCCCCGATTGCTCAGTTTGGCTGGGCGGCCAGCTCTAGGAAGAGTCTTGGTAGTTCCAAACTTCTTCCATTTCAGAATGATGGAGGCCACTGTGCTCTTGGGATCTTCAATGCTGCAGACATTTTTTGGTACCCTTCCCCAGATCTGTGCCTCGACACAATCCTGTCTCGGAGCTCTACGGACAATTCATTCAACCTCATGACTTGGTTTTTGCTCTGACATGCACTGTCAACTGTGAGACCTTATACGGACAGGTGTGTGCCTTTCCAAATCATGTCCAATCGATTGAATTTACGATAGGTGAACTCCAATCAAGTTGTAGAAACATCTCAAGGATGATCTATGGAAACAGGATGCACCTGAGATCAATTTTGAGTCTCATAGCAAAGGGTCTGAAAACTAAATAAGATATCTGTTTTCGCTTCTTCATTATGAGCTATTTTGTGTAGATTGCTCAGGATTTTTTGTTATTTAATCCATTTTAGAATAAGGCTGTAGCGCAATCAATGGTAAGTTTCGATGTTCCTCAAGGCTCCGTTTTAGGACCGTTTTAGGACCACTATTGTTTTCACTATATATGCTATATATGCTACCTCTTGGTGATATCATTCGGAAACACATTGTCAACTTTCACTGCTATACAGACGACATACAGCCATACATTTCGATGAAACATGATGAAGCCTAAAAATAACCTACCCTGGAAGCCTGTGTTTCAGACATAAGTGTATGGCAGCAATTGTTTTAAACGTTTAAACTCGGACAAAACAGAGACAGACCTATTTCTAGGTCCAAAAAACAAAGAGACGAAAATATCAAAAATATTTCAAGAGCAGCTTTTTTCCATCTATGTAACATTGCGAAACTCTAACTTTTTGTAAAAGAAATATGCAGAAAAGCTAATCCATGCTTTTGTCACTTCAATATAAGCCTACTGCAATGCTCTATTCTCCGGCTACCGGGATAATGCTAATGCTAAGTACATCTGTTAGAATGTTGACTAGAACCCCCAAATTCAATCATATTACTCCAGTGCTCGCCTCTCTACACTGGCTTCCTGTTAAGGCAAGGGCTGATTTCAAGGTTTTACTGCTAACCTACAAAACATTACATGAACTTGCTTCTACTTATCTGTCCGATTTGGTCCTGCCGTACATACCTACACGTATGTGTAGGTCAAAACACGCAGGTCTCCTTATTGTTCCTAGAATTTCTAAGCTGGAGGCAGGGCTATCTCCTATAGCGCTCACATTTTATGAAATTGTCTGCCGATGCACACTCAGTCTCAAACTTTAAGTCTTATCTCTTTAGTAGGTCCTATGATTGAGTATAGTCTGGCACTGGTGTGGGGGCTGTGTTTTGGCCAGTTGTGGGTGGGGTTATATCCTGCCTGATTGGCCATGTCTGGGGGTGTCGTCGGATGGGACCATGATGTCCCTCGACCCCTCCCCTGTATCTATGCTGTAATAGTCTGTGTGCCGGGGGGCTAGGGTCAGTCTGTCCTATCTGGTGTATTTCTCCTGTCTTATCTGATGTCCTGTGTGACAGTATGCTCCCTTTAATTCTCTCATCTCTCTCCCCTCCCGGAGGACCTGAGCCCTAGGAACATGCCTCAAGACTACCTGGCCTGACGACTCCTGGCTGTTCCTGTCGTGCTGTTCACCTGGTCGTGCTGCTGATTCAGTTTCTGCTGTTCTGCCTGCGGCTATGGAATACTTACCTGTTCAACGGAGCTCCTACCTTATCCCAGACCTGCTATTACAACCCTCTCTCTCTCTCTCTACCTCACATGTTGTCTCAACCTTTGAATGCTCAGTTATGAAAAGCCAACTGACATTTACTCCTGAGGTGCTGACCTGTTGAATCCTCTATAACCACTGTAATTATTGTTTGACCTGGTTAGTCATCTATGAACATTTGAACATCTTGAAGAACGATGTAGCCTTAATGTCCATGTTCTCTTCTAATCGCCACCGCCACTCGTTCTGACCTTCTAATGTGAGTGGGATGGGTGTGGCTTTGTGCAAATGATCACAAGAACATCGGCTGACCGATTTTGACAGCTCCAACGCACTCAGACATGACAAAACATCAGTTATGCGCGGGTGTCTGAATCCTGACCCATAACGTTGTAATTAAGTGCAATTTCCCTCAATGAAGGCAGTTGAATTGTAGTTGAAGATAGCATTTAAAGCCAGCTATCAGACTCACTTGGTGGTTTCCAGTCGTATTCAGGCCAGCCTCTGACCTCATCGTTCTTGTTGTTCTCTGCTTCCAGCCAGTCAGTGAGAGGTTTGAAGTACTCTACCAGTGGCTTGGCAGACATGATGGACTTTCCAGTGATCATGGCCATCGTTTCAGGCCAGGGCTTACTGAAACCCACTTTCATCACGTCACTGCAAAACACATGGAATGGATACAACAGATAAAACAAGTCCAAGAGTCTATCAGAACGGCTGTCTGTTTCACTATAGTCTCACGAATACGGTAACTTCAAAACAACGTCATTTATCACATTCCAATATTGACAGTGCTGTCCTCACGGTGATAGAATGCTACTTGTTTTGCGGGTGCACAGTACTGACCCTAGAAGTTTCCCTGCCTCTTTGGAGCGGTAGATATCACAATCGTGGAGAGGGCCGACATGCCCGGCGGCGTTACACAGAGCCTGGTGGAACTGGAACTGGATGATGAAGCTCACAAAGTACCTGATAGGAAGACACACAGTCACATGACATTCCCACTGCATCTCACATGCAAAACCAATCTGTTTTATGAACGAATGTCACTTAATGCAATGTAGGCCTACTTGTGTTTTATGGGCAAGAAAGAGAAGTGATCAAATTGAAGTTAGGTAACTTAACGTTGAACATTTGACTCACTATTGTTTTCAGTATGTACATTGCACCACTGATTTCATCTCCTTTCACCTCCACTAATAAATGTGGCAGACACCATGGCAGACACCGTACCTGACATAGGGCACATTAGCAGGGATGTGGAACTTTGCACCTGGGTCAAAGTCCTGCTCAGTGCGGGCCACAGGTGGACACAAGCCCTGGTACTTCATTCTGGAAGGGACAGACACAGTACAAAGAAACAATTCAGTCTTTCTTTTAGATAGATGAGATATGGAGGATGGAGGTTATTCACTAAAAGTACTGGTCTTTACCTCATATTCCACCATTCCTTGTTGTACTCCTCCTCAGAGATGCGTCCATCAAACACTTTCCACCTCCACTGGTCCATCAGGTAGCCGAAGGGCAGGAAGGCTATTTTGTCCAGGGCGATGCTCATGAGGTAATTGATCGTACTCTCTATGGAAATGAACAGACACATTCACGTTTAGAGTGGCATAGCACATTCACAGTGCAATCACAGCGTATAGCTAGTTCATTTATGTTTGCCACACAGACTCCTTTAAAATATAATATTTTGTTGATGCTCTGTCTGCAGCTATGCTGTCGTCACATAACCATTTTTTCCCCGGTTGGAAGAAGGTCTTGGTAGTGAATTGAAAATATGTCATGCTTCTTTATTTTCCTCATATTTATGACAGGGAAAAAAGCAGGGCAGAGTTCAAATGATTCATAAGTAAGAGCTCACCTGCGTTGTCCTCCACCACATCCAGTAAACCAATCTCCTTTAGATGCTTGGGAGTCGCGACAGACAGGGCCAGCACATCACCGATGGCCTCGTGGAAACCTGGATTGGCGCCTTCGCGGAAGGAGATGGGCTGGTCCTTGTACTGCAGGAAGTACTGCACATGACCCATCTCATGGTGAACGGTGATGAGGTCATCCATGGTTATCACGGTGCACTGTTTGATCCTGGAAATGAAGCAAATGAACTCATCATTATAATGGCCAAAAAGGGCAGTCATCTTTGTTTTTCATGGGGAACGCAAACACATCTTGAAAGTTGAACGGGTTAGAATACAACGACAACAGGTGGGGGTACCTCAAGTGAGACTCGAACCTGCAATCCTGTACATGTGAGTCCCAAAGCTCTTTGCAAAGTTTCTGTTGTTTTACTGCACTAAGAAAGCTACAGACTCTACATCCCTCCAAATTACCTGAAGTCTTTGCGGTTGTAGAAGTCCCAGGCGGAGGCATGACACACCACATTGCGTCCATCCTTGGGTTTCTCCAGCATGGACTTGGCCCAGAACTCTGGAGGCATGGGGAGCAGCCCCAGAGAAGTGAAGAAGTTGTCTGACTCTTGGAACATCCTGGTGGCATTCCAGCCCTGTGGGGCAAGTTGAGGAAAGCCAATAAGGTTTACCTGGTCTGGTCACATGGAAACGCAATAACATCCCACCGTTAAACAGAAAAACTGGTAGTGGTCAAATTTGTTACCTTGGCTATCATGGCTGGTGTGGCGTCTACTTGTGTGGCATCGGGGTAGGGAATGGCCAAGTCCATGATGCCAGACCAGGTCTGCGCCCACATGTTACCTGATAGGACAAGAGAAACATGGCTGTGCTGTTTTATCCATAACTAAACAAATGTTAAAGGTATTAGCTATCTTTCAGCCTTGCACCCCTGACAGAGCTAAAAACAGTGGGATTTAGATTCAGAGCCAGCTGGTGGAGGACACCAGCGCACGCCTGGTGGAACTGTCACAATCAATGTTATGCTGAAGGAACATCCACAAAACAACAGCAGAATATCAATGTGCAATGGTCATACATAACAAGAGTTTTGGCCTTAGTGCTGGAATCCATGCGGGATTCTGACTCTTGGTCTCACCTAGAAGATGGGCAGGGATGGGCCCTCTCACGTTGATGTGTTTGCCCCCATACTTTTTGTAGAGAGACCTGCGCACGTAGGCATGCACGTTGAGATAGAGGGGCTCCAGCTCCTTCCACAGATGCTCCAGGTCCTCTTCGAAGGTGGGGGTCTCGTACAGGGAGCGCCAGAATGCCCCATTATCAGAGTGTCCTATGAACAAACAGCATTAGAGGGAAGAAGAATTCAGTGCCAGAATAGAACATAAGTAGATTGCGGAGGCCGACAGGGCTGCTCCCTATTGCTTATTTTTTCATATTAGTACATGAAACCCTTCCTGAACCAACTGGAAAACCTACCAACTGCCAGCCTCTGTAGAAATGTCTTTGGGTCTGTTATTTTGAAGAGCTTACCATTAAGAGTGGCAGCTTTGTTGGCCAGTTGAACATATCTCTTGTAGTCCTGTCGCAGTTCTCTGCCAGAGGCGTTTCTCCAGCCCTGCCAGGCAAATAACAGCTCATTATAGTCTCTGGACTCAGCCATAATCTGCTGGAGGTCTGAAACAAGACACAAACCAGAGAAAGAGTCAAGACCAGAACTCTCGAGACTCAAACCAAGATCAGACCCAACCGTTTGAGACCCAGAACAAGTGCGATGATGAGATCAAGACCCAAAAATGTGAGAGAAAAAAAAACAAGACCCAGACCAACCAATTTAAAAAGTTTGTGTATCTTGACCACATGACCACAGTTAAAAAACTGAGACAAACCTCTTTGAAGTTTCATATTTGTCTGGTTTTGCAGAGTTAGTTGCCACCTCTTTTACCAAATGTTATCTAGATACGTTGTTATATATATTCATTTATATTTATTTATATATATACTATATATATATAATATATATATCTTGGATGTAAAACAAATATCACATGGACTAATAATACAAACCAGTTAGAAAAATGGACAATAGATGGACCTTTTAATTAGGTAAGTGTTTTAGTGTCCTGAACCAGGCATGGGTTTCAGCAAGTGTATTGTGGGATCTTACCTGGGTCCAGTGGATGGCAAGTCCCATTAGCTCTGCACACCTGAGCCACACTGTACTTGGTCTCCATGTTCGCCAGCAGAATGTTGTACTAATAAAAAGGCAAATCAACGGGCATAAGAACTTGCGACTGCCCTAAAAACATTTTATAGTCCTACGTACCTGTTAAATAGCTGTAGCATAATTTCATTAACGATTGAGGTTAATGTACTGTGTGATTTTTGCCCTTGATTTTTGTCAATGAACAGGGGATCATTTCGAAGGTATTGGGTCAATAAAAGCACGCAACCCATTCTTACCTCTTTCAGTTCCTCGTCGGGAAGTCCTGCTCTTTCGATGTCACTGAGTTTCTTCAGGATACGCTTCACAGAACCATCCTGAAAGTCTGTAGTGTCATACTTGCGGGCCTCTTTTCCGTAGGTCAGTGTGTGGATAGACATGTCCAAGTTCTTTTGCAGCTGGAGGCAGAATACACTCACTCGTCACAACGGTCCATTGATTTGTCCAAGTGCAAGAAATGGGCCAGAAAAGCTACAGGATGTGCAGTAGAAACTAGTGTGTTAATGCTGGGCTGGAACAAAAGCCTGCTCATCCTGTAGCTCCTCCAAACCCTGGTTCATCAATACTAAGAGCAGTTTTTGAGCTGTGGGTTAGTTGTGTGAAAGCCAATTGCCAATGTGTACAGTATGAGCGAGGGCGATGCTCCATTAAGACACCAGACCCAACTCTTACCATGTTCTGCTTGTTCTCCTCATTGATGTCAGTGTTGTAGGCCCACGATGCTTCAGTGTAGGCATTCCAGACCCCCTCAGAAGTGCTGTTGTACTCTTCCAGGAACTTCTTAGCCTGCACCTCATCTGCAATCTTGTCTAGGTTGAGAGAAAGGTACAGGTGCATTTACGCTACATGGCTATGTGACTGTGGCCTGTTTCTAACTTAAGATCTGAGGGTATAGCTTGAATTTGTATAAAGGTTCATCTTCCAGTGACATCCATGCATGATTTAAGAGAGAAGTGAATTTGTTTGAAGAATCGTTTTATTGATTTTCAGCACGAGGTTTCAATTTAGTTTGCAACAATGAGAGTTCTAAATGTAATGTCCAAACAATGGAAACAATACCCACCACGAGTAACACAATTATTATCGTTATCATGTTCATTGATAATAACTATTACAACAATCACAATAATAACTGCACTGCCAACAATTTCATCAACATGTAAGTGGAATCAATCAACAACAAAAATCACCAACAATGAAGGGTTCATAGTAAAATTATAGATAGATGGTATGGAGAGTTTGTAACACCGTTCTTAGTCAGAAAATGAAAAAAAAGGAGAAACAAAATGAATCCACAAATAAATGAATTAGAATAAATAGTTAAATAAATAAAAAAATCGAACAAAACAAAAGGTTATAGATTAAGATTTTCCTTCATTTGTCCTACAATCGTATAAACTGAATTTGATATTTTCCTGTTTGAATCTTTGTACTGTGTGTATATAGGTTTTTTATCTGACAAATAAAATGAATCAATCAATCAAGTGGGGAAAAAACATTGATGCATCTGCCAAAAGTAGGAGGGGAATACTTCTTCCAATGCAAAGTAACCATGTTGAAAAGCTAATTATAGTGCACTTGTCATCAGTTATATCATCAATAACCATATAAATCACATTGAAAGATGATCATTTTCCTCCACCAAATTTAAAGGTTGACTTTTGGAATTCTCCATGTTTTATTTGATGGAAAAATCCTCCTCCTCCTTCGGTTAAACCTGTTTACTGGCTTACCAATATCCTCGGGGTAGCCCTCTGGTACGGGTGGAACCCAGTTAAAGTCTGGCCAGCCCAGGGTCTCATTCGTCGCTGCATTCTGTTCCTCCAGCCATGTGATGATGGGACCAAAGTATTCCATCAGGGCACTGGCGTCCATCTTGTTTGTTCCGACGGCTTCCTGGAGCACCTGTGTCCAGGGCTTTGATTCTCCGGATTTAAGGACCGTCCTTTCAAATTCAACAGAGGCCACATGGGGAAATGTGTTAAGCTTCATTTACTAATGTAGCTTTGTATGGTTTAGCTTTAGCAAGTCTAGGGACAATGTTTTATGACTGATTCAGTTAGGGGGGGGGGGACTACATCTTAGGGTAATTTGAGATTAAATATATTTTGTGTCTCATCTCTTAACTTGATCAGGTAACACCATTGTTTATGTGGCTGTAATGAATGTTCTAAGAGAGGCAATAACAGAACACATACTCTAAAATCTTTCCCGCCTCCTTGGACTGGTAGATGTCACATGTGTGCAGGGGTCCACTCTGATTGGCTGCCTGACATAGCTTGTTGTGGAACTGGAACTGCAGAATGAAGCTCACAAAGTATCTGCAGGAGACCAAACAACATCTTGAATCAATCATCCCAGCAAACCAAAATTGGTTTGTTCGCATAAAACATTCGCCTGATATTGTAAGAATGCTCCCAGAACACATTTTGACTGTTTTTTAAAGGTTCCCAAAATGTTTAATTAGGTTGTGGGAATAGTCTTATGGAATCATTGTAGGGATATCACAAAATATGAACTGTCCAGATGATTATACAATATTTATTTTGGGGTGCAAAAAACAGTCACCTTTTCTTTAAAAGTTAACATTTTAGTGAATGTTAGGAGAACATTCCAAGGATATTTCATTTAAAACATATTTGTTTTGTTAAAAAAATGTTGTTATCAAAAACATTATTTCAATGTTTTTGGGAGGCTATCACCCTAATGTTAGATAAAACCCAAACTATAACTTAATGTGAATCTTATCTAATGTTCTGGGAATGTTTGAGGATTGATGGCATTTGAGGATCGATTTTTTATGAATGAATGCGTATTCGAAATATGTATATTCCCTCAGTGGTCTTTATTCCTGAAGTGTATGTGCATAATAATCACCAATAAAAGTACCAGTATGTGGATAGGAGGAAAGAAGTGAGATGGTTTGAAAGAGAGTCCTACCTGATATATGGGGTGTTTCCTGGAATGTGGTACTTGGCTCCAGCATCCATGTGCTCCTCTGTGCGTTTGGTGGGAGGACAGATACCCTGGTATTTTGTCCTTGAAAAGTGAACAAGGGAACAAAAACAAAACAAACAACAATGTTTTTTTAAATTAAACATATTCCCATTGTATAAAATGTACTATTATCTTGGATATAAACAATTTCCCTCCACAAACTTTGGTAATGTTAAGTCTTTTCTTGGCACTTACCTGAGGTGCCACCAGTCTGCGTTGTAGCGCTCTGGGGGGGTGCGCCCACTAAACACACTCCACCTCCACTGGTCAATGAGATAGCCGAAGGGGAGAAAGGCTATCTTCTCCAGAGCCATCTTCAGCAGGTAGTTGATGTCGCTCTCTACAATGAACAAGCCAATTAAATCGCACACAAAAATAATAACCACCACAATAACTAAGTAAGTAAGTAACTTACTCACTAAGTAAGTAAGCAAGCAAGTCGGTAACTAACTAAATAACTACTTACTAACTTACGTACTAACTTACTTTCTTACTTAAGCTGCTACTTTCATACTACTTACTTAATTTCTTACTTACTTTACTTAGCGACTTAGTTAGTTACTTACTTGGCAACACTGTACCTACTAACTTACTAACCACCAAAAATCAAATTGTTTTATAACAGTGTGCCATAGATGTATTTTTGCGTACCGTTGTCATTGGTCACATTGGGCAATAGGCCGATGCTGGCCAGATGCTTAGGCGTGGACACAGAGAGGGACATGACATCACCAATTGCCTCATGGAAACCTGGGTTAGCCCCGCGGCGGAAGCTATAAGGCAGTTCCTTGTACTGCAAGTAGTATTCAACATGGCCCATCTCGTGGTGCACTGTGGAAAGCTGCTGCATGCTGACTGTGGTGCACTGTTTGATCCTGAATGTGAGGAAACATCACATATGAAGACATTTCATTTTCATAGCATCGGGTAACTGAAGCCTCTCTTTCCTCGACTCCGGAGTTCATTTCCATAACCCCATTTCCTCTTGCTCACCTGAAGTCCTTTCTATTGTAGAAGTCCCAGGCAGATGCGTGGCACACCACCTCCCGATTGTCTGGCTTCTCCAACATAGACTTGTCCCAGAACTCTTGGGGCATTTTGATGAGGCCCAGGGAGGTGAAGAACTCCTCAGCCACCCGGAACATATGAGTAGCATTCCAGTTCTAGGAGGAGGAAATCATTGTATTTCAGGTATATACAGCCAAGTTTAACAGACTTTCAGTGGATGAATTTTGAGTTGGTACAAATGATTTCAACTAGGCTAGACAAGAGTTTGGGATTTTATTTTTAACAAACACAGAGTGAGTTTTAGATATTGTTTTTGGATATATTGCCATTTCTTAACTTTAAACTATTTCCCACCCAGTGATCTACATGTAATCTGAGCTGATAACCATTTCTCCAATTTCACCAGCTTACTTGGGCCATCATTTCATCTGTCACGTCCACATTGGGTTTGCCGGGGAAGGGGATCATCATGCCATAGATGTTGTTCCAGGTTTGTGCCCACATGTTTCCTGAAGAAATGAAGCACACGCACCTAGCATTAGCCAGAGGCTTAATAAATCTACTGGCAGAGCCTCACTATTCACAAACACTGTGAGCAATGGGCTATAGGTAGCATCTGATGTTTCCTGACTACGTGACTTGACCAGGAAACCGCAGGGCCTGTTCTAACCTACATTATGTGTCTGATAGTAACGTCTATAAGCACGGCCCAGGTCAGGGCTAAGTGGTCAGGAAAAACTCAGGGCACCACCTAAAGTTAATGCTAAACTTTGATGGAGTGAGATTAAGTTGACAAAACAGCTGATAAATGAGTGATTGAACATTTTGCATTGGCTATAAGTTCAAAAAGAAATGCAAAGGTAAACTCACCTAGCAGATGAGCAGGGATAGGTCCTTTAAGATTGATGTATTTCGGGCCGTAGTGGTTGTAGAGCTTGCGGCGCACAAAGGCGTGAAGATTCTGGTAAAGCGGCTGTATCTGTTTGTAAATAGCCTCCAGGTCACTCTCGAAAGTCGGTGACTCGTACCACGAGCGCCAGTATTCTCCCGTGTCATCAAAACCTAGAGAGACAGCACAACCACATGTTTATGAACAATGACCTTTCACCTCTTGTCCATCTCTCCTCTGTCTCCCTCACTACAACCATGGACCAAACTTACAATGCCTATGAAATATGCTAGAAATAGTGACATTCACAATGACACCGTTGTGGGGTTTAACCATATGTAAGGTCAACGTGATATTTTGTACCATCAGCTTTATAGGCCTTGTTGCTAAGCTCCACAAACGTTGGATACTCTGCCTTGAGTGGCACACCCGATGCATTGTGCCAACCCTCCCAAGCGTACAGCAGTGTCTTGTAGCTCCGTGAGTTGGCCATGATCTCTGTCAGCTCTGTGGAGGCAAAGTCAAAGAGACCCTCAGTTACAGAACACAGAAACTCCCTACACAGGGGACTTCTGGATTTCCAAACGGCGCCAACGGAAAGAGAACAATGGTAGTTTTAACTTTTCTTAAACAATGAGGTGTAGAAGTGTTTAGATGACTTCATGCTCTCCTCTCAGTGGGAGAGATGCCTAAAATATACATTTGCTAAGAGATTAGCCTTAAGTTATGATGATGCGACGGAGGCAGATAGTGGCCTAAAAAAAACATATATATTTTACAGGTTGGGTACAGGAAGTGAAGGTGAGGAAAGAGGGAAGTTGAAGGCCACTGAACAAAGTGAGTTTGGTAATCCAACGGCTGGCGTTGTTTTGGGATGAGGGACCCTGGACCACCAGATTGTAAAATAAGGAATCATCTGGGGGAAGTGGACTCTAATTTTAGAGTGTAAACACATTAACAGAAACCATTTCCAAGACCTAGGATACCGAGTTTAGGAAACCCTGAACTAAGGTGTCAAAATGTACACAGTGTAGTAGGCCTGTCAGAACATTTTGTTGATGTTTGATTTCCATCCATTACACTGCATGACATTAGGAAATGACTGACAGTAAGTTCAAAAATGATTGTGTGGGCGTATTACTGAATCACTAATGTTTTTTGCCCAACACGATAGTTCACATTAGTTTTTTGGGGGGCACAGCTCACAAACCACAGGCCAAGGTTTAAACCAACATCTAGGTAATTGGGAATGACTGATGAAGTCAGCGAGCTCTGCACCGTAGTAATGACCAGTACTTGGCCATTTCAATGTTCCTAAAGAGCTTAAACCACATCCTCCAGAGACCTCTTCAAAGTAATTGCCCTCATCCTTTTCCTAACTTGTTATTCCGTCCTCCCTTAACGTTCCCTCATTTATTTTTACAATAAGCATAATATTGCAATTATAACTGTAATTACACACAAGACACCCACTCACCTGGCTCAAGAGACCAGCATTCATCTGGCTTTGGACACACTTTGGCAGTGGAGTATATTTCAGACATCTTGCTTAGTATGACGTTGTACTGGGTAAATAATAAGGAGATTGTGAAAAGACAAAATGGCTCTCTGAATCCATTCAGACCTTGCTGATGCTCTCCTACAACAGCTGAACTAAACATATTATGTTTTATAACATCTGCTACAGACATGTTGACATTTCACTATCACATGGATACACAACATCTAATTCCGAGTCTGACACAAAGCTTGTAATAGCGCTCCTCTAAAAAAAGATGTCAACAATATGAGACTGACCTCATGTCTTTCTCCTGCAGGTAAGTTAGCCGCTCCCAGAACGTTGATCTTCTTGATACGCCTCTGCAGAGTATCATTAAAGGTGGCCACCAGCATATCAGAGAAGGTTTCTTTGGCCTTCTTCCCCCAGGCTTCTGTGAAGGCCTGCTTTAACCCATCAGATTCCACCTGTAACCACAGACAGGTGATGGGTTACTATAGTGTAGCAGCCCAACGGCCCTCACGTCACAGCATCCTGTATCTTGAGTAGTCACGGTCCAAGTCGGAAGTAGAACGCACAGGTACCGTTGACATCCAATCATTTGGGAAATTGATGATGCTGTATATTCTGTTCAGAAAACTATGAATAGCCATTACAAAACTACTTCCCAGAAACAAGGAATCCACTAACTGTACAGTCTCCCTTTCTATATCATGGCCACTCACACAATCATTTTCCTACTGTATTTGTCTTATTCCCTACTTCTGGTCTAGTGTCGTAAGACTGACTGCATTGCACTAAATCCCAAGCAAAGGCCCACAGCATATTGAATATTCATGGGGATCATGACAGTTAGCTGTGGGCCAGAAGGCCCTCTTTGTGACAACAGTCAGAGCTCAGGGGTTGAGTGGGAGTACAAAGACTAGAGAACCCTGGCCGGCCGGATCAAAAAGTTCCTTATGCATCTTATTAAGGAGTGGAGACGACTACTTAACTAGGAAAGCGGCAGAATCACTCAGTTCAAGGACAACACACAGACATTATACTGCTCTCTTGCTCTTACTACGTAGGCAGTACATAAACTCATAATATGAGAAGTGAGACCTGTCCTTGACATCGTCCTGGAAGGCCACTTTAGAGTAGAATACAGTCAATTCAACATTGTGCTGTGCTGTATGATAATGCTGATACACGAGGGATGCTGGAAGACAGGGCCACTCAACGCATCACACACATACCATTTTATCCTGTCCATTATGACACTGACTGAAGCGGGAATACAATTACGTCAAAGGGATGAGAGGCTTCAGCCAAACCGCCTCAGTTCACCTTAGTGACTGCTTCTGACAGTTTACGTGTTTTACCTGCCAAGAACTAGACTATTACAAACAGATTAGATGGTGTTGCTTTGTTATCGGGTTAAGAGTGTTTTTACAGTAGAGTGAACGCCTCACCAGCGACACAAGGTGTACTGTATGATAACAAAAGACAAGATGACACACGGCCAACAGGGAGAATGATAACCTCAGGGTGACACACAGTCACACACCCATGTGTGCTACAATGTGGACCCAGTGTGAATATGCCACAAGCTACAGTCGTTTTGGGTTTCCCTATACTGTAGTATCATGTTTTGGGGAAAACACAACTCCTTATCCTCCTGGGTGTTTGATCCTAGACTGGGTAGACTGGTCCATTGTAAACTGTCCCTTTGTGTACTCTTGTGCACTCTCCATAAATGTTCATTTAACCCATTTGGGTACTGTTGTTTTTGCCGCGCTTTTAAAAACTCTAATTGAAAACCTACTAGTTCCCCAGCCGCCTTTCTTGTTTCCTACAGGGAACTTTGTCTACATCCACTGCATTAGGGGTTGAAGATTCTCCAACAGGACCTCCAGTCCATTAGTTTTGTTATTTGTATCTTAACCACAGAAGCATAGAGTCACTGTCAGGAGGACACTGGGGCTGTCTGTCACAGCCCAGGACATAGACATCCTGTCAGGGCTGACAAGACAGTAGCTTCTGTTACGTGATGTTTTCATTGAGGTCCAGCTTATCCACTGTGTCTCTACCGCCACTGATTAACAGCTGGGCTGGACGGAAAACTGGTACCAGAGTTGAGGCATTAACTCTGACCTCTCTCCCCCTCTCTCCCTCTCTTAAACTTGGTTTTGCTGCCACACACACTCGATTATATCATCAGATTGAGCTCTCCTCTCTTTTTCAATAGGATAATAAAGATAAGGTGAAACGTTTTTGACTACCCCCCTCCCCTCTCTCTTTCTCTGTATATTTCTCCCTCTCCCCCTTTCTCTCTCTCTCTCTCAAGGCTGTTGAATGTGTTCACTCACTTATGAAAGATTGACTGTAATTCAGAGGCCCTGACTGTAAGGTATAGTGTCATTAACCAAAGGGCCCAAGGTTCACTCTTGTAAAGCTCACCAAGACAAAGTTAATTTGTAAAAAGGGGAATGGGGAGGGAAAGATATCCTACAACGAGTTAGTCAAATGTTCCTATTAGAACGGTGGAATTCTGAAAAACTAGGAATCTCAGTCAAATTCAAATGGTACTCTCAGTGTTTGGCTAAATAAAGTACTGTGCTGCATATTATTTCAGATTTTCTGAGGAGAACGAATGCTTCCTTCAGTTGTGCTCTATGAAAGTTAAGTGAAAGAAGACGCTTTGAAAGCACAACTCCATGGATTTGGACCTGCTTCGACAGCCCTGGGTGCACACGTTTCATGTACTTTTTGGATAGTTGATATTCCATCCACATTTCAAAGTAACTGAGGCCCACAACCAGTGGTGCTCATTGAGCATTGCATTTTTTTTTGGAGCTTACTTGATATTAACCCCCCGGACTGACCTGACTGCTGTTTGATCCTTTGCTCTCCTCGGCCTGAGCTCATTTCAACTGAGATTAAATAACTTGACTGCACGGTTATCATAGGTGTGTGTGTGTGTGTGTGTGTGTGTGTGTGTGTGTGTGTGTGTGTGTGTGTGTGTGTGTGTGTGTGTGTGTGTGTGTGTGTGTGTGTGTGTGTGTGTGTGTGTGTGTGTACACGTAGAGGTGCAAGGGGAATACATCTAGTAATTCAATTGCTTACCATGCTTTACCATGGTACAGTTTAACAGCACGTTTCTGCTATTTTCGCCTAATCCACTACGACAGGACTGAGACAAAGATTAACTCAGTGACGTAGGAATCCCAGGCCCAGCCCAAGTTGAATGGAATGTTGGTGTTAACTTTACAGTACATCCCCACCAGTCAATAGGCCTTTCTCTCGCGTGATGGTGGGTCATGCTAATCCATTGTCACAGCCTGCGGGGAGGAGACTCGGAGAGAGACCAGGAGGGCTACCCTGCCAGATCTTATAGAACACCAAAACCCCTGATTCCCTTTGGTCCAATATTTGATGTGTGGGGAATAATAGCGTTCATAACTGGCAGAGACGCTCGACGCCTGGTGCGCGTGTGTGTGTATGTGCGCACATGCGTGTTTGTGCATGTGTGTGTGTGTGCACTTGCATGCATGCGTGTTTGTGCATGTGTGTGTCTATGTGTGTGTGTTTGTTTCTCTCTCAGAGCAACAGATTACTGCCTCACACCTCCACAGTTTCATTGATCCTTCCCAACTGCCTGGATGGCTTTACTTTTTCTAATTTTTCACAGTCTCTAGCTAACACTGTTCCCCAGGCCATTCGGTTATGCAAATGTCTCCTGATAGCATATGGTGAGACGGGAGGAGCAGTAAAAGAGAAGCAGGCGGCACTAGCATGCAAATGTCTCATTACTCCACTCTGAAAAGTCCCATTTAAACCGCACAACAGAGTCTTTAATTGTTTGTACTAGGAAGTCCATGTTATGCATCAACCTGTGAAATTGCATTTTCCTCAAATACCAGTACAATGCTTGGAAAATAATCAGGCATTTGAACTTATAGGCATCTAACAAAACAACAACCCTCATTCTACCCTCTCCACACACACCCCACACCCCTCGGGCTTCATTCAAGACTCGGAGACGCTCAAACCACATGTGCGTGGGTTCTTTTGATGATTTCCGAAAACATACAAGCTGAGTTGGCAGAAATGGGAGGAACTGAGCATATCATTTTGGATGAGGATGAATAGGGTTGGTTGTAAAGCCATGCGGGGCTCAACCCAACAAACATCCCTCTATGGGTGCTGTTGTCATACAAGGAACCAGTCTAGCCCTGACAAACACAACTGAGTAAGACTTTACAGTACCCACCTCCTTGTTTATGCATTCACAAAGCCTTCATAACAGCTGTGCAACATTCACAAAGCCTTTATAACAGCTGTGCAACATTCATAAAGCCTTTATAACAGCTGTGCAACATTCATAAAGCCTTTATAACAGCTGTGCAACATTCACAAAGCCTTTATAACAGCTGTGCAACATTCATAAAGCCTTTATAACAGCTGTGCAACATTCATAAAGCCTTTATAACAGCTGTGCAACATTCACAAAGCCTTTATAACAGCTGTGCAACATTCATAAAGCCTTTATAACAGCTGTGCAACATTCACAAAGCCTTTATAACAGCTGTGCAACATTCATAAAGCCTTTATAACAGCTGTGCAACATTCATAAAGCCTTTATAACAGCTGTGCAACATTCACAAAGCCTTTATAACAGCTGTGCAACATTCATAAAGCCTTTATAACAGCTGTGCAACATTCATAAAGCCTTTATAACAGCTGTGCAACATTCACAAAGCCTTTATAACAGCTGTGCAACATTCACAAAGCCTTTATAACAGCTGTGCAACATTCACAAAGCCTTTATAACAGCTGTGCAACATTCATAAAGCCTTTATAACAGCTGTGCAACATTCACAAAGCCTTTATAACAGCTGTGCAACATTCATAAAGCCTTTATAACAGCTGTGCAACATTCATAAAGCCTTTATAACAGCTGTGCAACATTCACAAAGCCTTTATAACAGCTGTGCAACATTCACAAAGCCTTTATAACAGCTGTGCAACATTCATAAAGCCTTTATAACAGCTGTGCAACATTCACAAAGCCTGTATAACAGCTGTGCAACATTCACAAAGCCTTTATAACAGCTGTGCAACATTCATAAAGCCTTTATAACAGCTGTGCAACATTCACAAAGCCTTTATAACAGCTGTGCAACATTCACAAAGCCTTTATAACAGCTGTGCAACATTCACAAAGCCTTTATAACAGCTGTGCAACATTCACAAAGCCTTTATAACAGCTGTGCAACATTCACAAAGCCTTTATAACAGCTGTGGAACATTCATAAAGCCTTCATAACAGCTGTGCAACATTCACAAAGCCTGTATAACAGCTGTGCAACATTCATAAAGCCTTTATAACAGCTGTGCAACATTCACAAAGCCTTTATGACAGCTGTGCAACATTCACAAAGCCTTTATGAATGAATGCATAAGAGGGCTACAGTAAAGTGCTACCCACAACTCTAACTGGTACATAATGGTTCGCACTGGACTAAAGAGGCTAACGACTAACTAATCCAAAAACTGTCAACCTTTCATTGAAACACCTCTGTGTGCTGTGTGCAGAGTGGTGAAGGGGGGCCGGGGGGAGGAGTCCTACCTTTTTGTTGGAGTTGTGGGCCGTAATGTTGGTCTGGTATGTCCAGCTGGCCTCTTGGTTTTGGTAGGTGACAAGCTCGGCGGTGGTATTGTAGGCAGTGACAAAGCTTTCAGCCCCGACCTCTGTGGCAGGGTAGTCCGCTGGCACCCACTCGGGTGGCAGGACAAATTGACAGAGTCCCAAGAGTGGCAGTACCAGCACCACCGCTGCCCAAAGCATTCTGGCCATTCTGGCCCTAGAGTAGTCTCTCCAATCAGAGGATAGTAAAGTCAAGAAAATAAAGTGGAGGAGGATTGAGGAGAGGCTGCCTAAAAATGAACTTGTTGCAGTGAGAGGAGAGTAGAGGAACACCTTCCCTGGTTTTCTCTCATCCCAGTCTCCCTCCTGCTTCTCTTCTCCTACTGCCACTGTCTGTTCCTCCAATGCTGAGCCGCCACAGCCAGCTCCTTTTAAGTAGCTAGCAGTCTAACCCAGCCCACACTTTTCTGCAGCCTTCCCCTTTCCACTTTACAGCACTGCCTGCCGCACACTTACTAACAGTATCTCTTTCTCCTTTTTCCTCTCCCTTTCCACCCCCTCTTCTCCTCTTTCCCCACACGCCCTTCTTTACCTGTCTCTCTCTCTCTTTAATTAACAGTATCTCTTTCTCCTTTTTCCTCTCCCTTTCCACCCCCTCTTCTCCTCTTTCCCCACACGCCCTTCTTTACCTGTCTCTCTCTCTCTTTAATTAACAGTATCTCTTTCTCCTTTTTCCTCTCCCTTTCCACCCCCCTTTTCCTCTTTCCCCACACGCCCTTCTTTACCTGTCTCTCTCTCTCTTTAATTAACAGTATCTCTTTCTCCTTTTTCCTCTCCCTTTCCACCCCCTCTTCTCCTCTTTCCCCACACGCCCTTCTTTACCTGTCTCTCTCTCTCTTTAATTAACAGTATCTCTTTCTCCTTTTTCCTCTCCCTTTCCACCCCCCTTTTCCTCTTTCCCCACACGCCCTTCTTTACCTGTCTCTCTCTCTCTTTAATTAACAGTATCTCTTTCTCCTTTTTCCTCTCCCTTTCCACCCCCTCTTCTCCTCTTTCCCCACACGCCCTTCTTTACCTGTCTCTCTCTCTCTTTAATTAACAGTATCTCTTTCTCCTTTTTCCTCTCCCTTTCCACCCCCCTTTTCCTCTTTCCCCACACGCCCTTCTTTACCTGTCTCTCTCTCTCTTTAATTAACAGTATCTCTTTCTCCTTTTTCCTCTCCCTTTCCACCCCCTCTTCTCCTCTTTCCCCACACGCCCTTCTTTACCTGTCTCTCTCTCTCTTTAATTAACAGTATCTCTTTCTCCTTTTTCCTCTCCCTTTCCACCCCCCTTTTCCTCTTTCCCCACACGCCCTTCTTTACCTGTCTCTCTCTCTCTTTAATTAACAGTATCTCTTTCTCCTTTTTCCTCTCCCTTTCCACCCCCTCTTCTCCTCTTTCCCCACACGCCCTTCTTTACCTGTCTCTCTCTCTCTTTAATTGTCTCTTTCTCTTTTTTTAACCCCCCCCCCCTTTACCTAATAGTAATGATTGGAATCGCAAGCACTCGCTCTTTTGCCCAAAGCCAAAGCACATAGAGGGAGAGAGGGAAGAGAAAGGGGGAAGATACAGAGAGAGAGAATAAGAGAGTGGGAGAGAGGGAGAGGAGTTGGGGAAAGAGAAACTGGAAGAGAGAGATACAAAGTGAGAGAATGAGAGGAGGGGAAGATATGAGTGGATGTTAAGGGGGTGAAACAGAGATACAATATGTGAGACAGGGGATTCTATGTGCACACTTATAGTGCCCCCTGACTTCCCAGCTCTCTCATCCTATAGCTACTGTATGAGAGCATCAGTGTTATTTCTCTCCAAAGAGACAAAGAGAACACAAGGGAAGGTTTTTGCTGCAGCTCCATTTTCAAAGTAATATCATCATACTAGCTAGCTGTGGGCAAAACAATAATACTGCACAGTGCAAGCATTTTCTTCACTATTTAATTGGTTTACAAGGGTATAGTAACACGTCACAAAATGTTACTCTCAATTGTTTTCATGAGAAGCTGTTTTTGCTTTCTCTGACGGTGGCCAGTTGTGGATCACATAATCTCCTGTCTCAATCTGTGATTCAATTCTACATGTATTGAGACTCAAAACAGAATTTGGATGAAAAGCATTTTCATCTCATTCAAGGTTTAATACGGGCTTTTTTGTTTCCCTCATCAAAGACTGTAGATAGAACAATGGCCAGCGATTAAATTGAATGTGTTTTTTTTGGGTTCTTGAAAAATACCTACTTTAATGAGTAAAAACAGATATAAGCTGTGTAGAAATTACAATAGTAACAAAACGACCCTGCTAACAATCACTAAAACGATAAGTGAGCCCATCAGGGAGCGTTGAAAACCCTACAGGCATGAGTGCTTGGATGGGCGAACATGGAGCTAGCAATAGTCCAAACTGCACAATGGCTCAGTACTGTATTAGAGGAGGGTACTCTAAAAGCACATTCTCACAGTGATGTTACAACAGCTACTCTACAACACAACAAAGCTGAGACAGCACAGCAGTTAGGTCCTCAACAAAAATAGAGGACGAGGGAGGAGGAGAGTGTGAAAAGGCAGAGGCAGGGGATTTTCATTCTGTCTTTATCACCATATTCTGGATAGTTGTCTGTCATCCAGACTGTAGTACAGCAAGCTAAACTCTTTGTCACTTGCTGTTGCACGGCAACTGACAATGAGGGGGGAGGGGGCTGGCCAACATGAGAGAACCTAGCTCAGCTTCTCTGGTATGGGGGAAATCAGAGGGAGAAAGAACACATTATTACACAATCAGAATAAAACTGGGGTAGGCCTATTCATAGGAAAAATAGCCTAGATCTGGAGGCTGCAAGTGCCCAACAAGTGGGAATATTGAAAATGTGCTGGCGTGTAGGGATTTGGCATAATCATTGATGTAAGCTATGTCACCCCAATGACATTTTCCATAGAAGACCATTTCCAGAGAATGGGTTTTTGACTGGGTCTCTTCTGTACAGTTGACAAATTTGATGGGTTATTCAGTGGTGTGAATCATACAGTTATGACTATAATTACTGTTCCCTGAAGGAGGGAAATGAGCTACAACACAGCTATGGGGAGTTTGTGCTCTACTGCCCTCTACTGAAGAGCATTAGATGAACACTGTGCTTCACTGGAAACCCCACCTTCCACAGGTGATAAACACGAGGCATAGATTTTGGTACCGCTCTTCACCGAGCCCAGAAGTGGGCGGGCGGAGCCGAACAGGTGTTGTACCTTGTTTCCCTCCTTAAGGGAACAGAAATTATAGTCCTACCAACAAACCGGGAACATTCCCAGAACATTAGCTAAGATTCCCATTCAGTTCTACAGTAGTTAGGGTTTTATCTCACATTATGATGATAACATTCAAAAAATATTCAAAAAATGTTTTTGATGACAAAATCTTCATCGTTTATTTTTTTATGAAATATCCTTGTTCTCCTAACATTCACTAAAATATTGTGAACAACATTTGTAACAACCAACACAGAACATTCCCCAAAGGTTATATTTAGGTATCCAGGTAATGTAATAACAAAATGTGCCAGTAATGTTTTCACAGCAAACCAAAATTGTTTACGTGAAAGTTCCCAGAACATTTGTTAGGTTGCGGAAAATGTTCTCATAACACAAAAACTGTCCAGTCATGCTGATGATTATACACTGTTTGTATAAAACATTCCCCTGATGTTTCAAGAACATTCCCAGAAAATTCCCATTTAGTCTGTTCTTTAAAAGTTTCCAAACTTGTTTCTTTAGGTTATGGGAACAGTCTGGTGGGAATATTGTGGGGACTTCACAAAAGATATGTTCCCAAAACACTGTCCAGTTGTGCACATGATTACACAAGGTTTCTTTTAGGGTGCAAAAAACATTCACCTAATGTTACAAGAATGTTACCAGAAAACATTTTGTCTGTTCTTTAAAGGTTACCAGAATGTTTCATTAGGTTGTGGGAACAGTCTGGTGGGAACATTGTGGGGATATCACAAAATATATGTTCCGAAAACACAAAGAAATGTTTAAAAATGTTCAAATAAGTCAGTTTTTATGACGTTCATAGTATATTTGCTTTAGATTTAACATAATATTATACTGATGTTCATACATTGTATCTTGTCTTGGAGATTCTCAGAATATTTCTAGAACATTAACAAAATGTTATATTTATGTTTGACTTAATATTCCCAGCATGCAAATTTGTAGTTCCTTAAGCGTAAGAAAGCAGATTGGGAATGCATCTCCATTATTTCTATCCAGATTTAATGGCAAATTGCATTGGGGGACTGTATTGTAGGCCCACTACAAGGTGACGTAGAGACAAATGGCATTTTAATTTCATAGGACATTTGAACAGCATTTAATCAGCAACGTTGGTGAAAACATATAAAGTGTAGGTTCAATGGTTGTAAAGATGGGGAGAGGTCTGTCTGTAATAAAGAGATGCTCTGCTTTTTTGACACCGCACTCCACAAAGCAAGTCCTGCTGGCTCTAGTTTTATCTTATGTTGCTTATTGACCAGCCCAGTGTACAGTTAAAGTCAGAAGTTTACGTACACCTTAGCCAAATACATTTAAACTCAGTTGTTCACAATTCCTGACATTTAATCTGAGTAAAAATTCCCTGTCGTAGGTCAGTTAGGATCACCACTGAAGAATTTGAAATGTCCGAATAATAGTGGAGCGAATGATTTATTTCAGCTTTTATTTATTTCATCACATTCCCAGAGGGTCAGAAGTTCACATACACTCAAATAGTATTTAGTAGCATTGCATTTAAATTGTTGAACTTGTGTCAAACGTTTCGAGTAGCCTTTCACAAGCTTCCCACAATATGTTGGGTGAATTTTGGCCCATTCCTCCTGACAGAGCTTGTGTAACGGATTCAGGTGTGTAGGCTTTTTCAGTTCTGCACACACATTTTCTACAGGATTAAGGTCAGGGCTTTGTGATGGCCACTCCAATACCTTGACTTTGTTGTCCTTAAGCCATTTTGACACAACTTTGGAGGTATGCTTGGGGTCATTGTCCATTTACAAGATTCATTTGCGAACAAGATTTAACTTCCTGACTGATGTCTTGAGATGTTGCTTCAATATATATACACTGCTCAAAAAAATAAAGGGAACACGAAAATAACACATCCTAGATCTGAATGAATGAAATATTCTTATGAAATACTTTTTTCTTTACATAGTAGAATGTGCTGACAACAAAGTCACACAAAAATTATCAATGGAAATCAAATGTATCAACCCATGGAGGTCTGGATTTGGAGTCACACTCAAAATTAAAGTGGAAAACCACACTACAGGCTTATCCAACTTTGATGTAATGTCCTTAAAACATGTCAAAATGAGGCTCAGTAGTATGTGTGGCCTCCACGTGCCTGTATGACCTCTCTACAACGCCTGGGCATGCTCCTGATGAGGTGGCGGATGGTCTCCTGAGGTCTCCTCCCAGACCTGGACTAAAGCATCCGCCAACTCTTGGACAGTCTGTGGTGCAACGTGGCGTTGGTGGATGGAGCGAGACATGATGTCCCAGATGTGCTCAATTGGATTCAGGTCTGGGGAACAGGCGGTCCAGTCCATAGCATCAATGCCTTTCTCTTGCAGGAACTGCTGACACACTCCAGCCACATGAGGTCTAGCATTGTCTTGCATTAGGAGGAACCCAGGGCCAACCGCACCAGCATATGGTCTCACAAGGGGTCTGAGGAGCTCATCTCGGTACCTAATGGCAGTCAGGCTACCTCTGGCGAGCACATGGAGGGCTGTAAGCACAACCCCCCACCTGTGGATGTCGAGCCCTCATGGAGTCTGTTTCTGACCGTTTGAGCAGACACATGCACATTTGTGGCCTGCTGGAGGTCATTTTCCAGGGCTCTGGCAGTGCTCCTCCTGCTCCTCCTTGTACAAAGGCCCTCCTACGGCCTCCTCCACGTCTCCTGATGTACTGGCCTGTCTCCTGGTAGCACCTCCATGCTCTGGACACTACGCTGACAGACACAGCAAACCTTGCCACAGCTCACATTGATGTGCCATCCTGGATGAGCTGCACTACCTGAGCCACTTGTGTGGGTTGTAGACTCCGTCTCATGCTACCACTAGAGTGAAAGCACCGCCAGCATTCAAAGGTGACCAAAACATCAGCCAGGAAGCATGGGAACTGAGAAGTGGTCTGTGGTCACCACCTGCAGAACCACTCCTTTATTGGGCGTGTCTTGCTAATTGCCTATCATTTCCACCTGTCTATTCCATTTGCACAACAGCATGTGAAATGTATTGCCAATCAGTGTTGCTTCCTAAGTGGACAGTTTGATTTCACAGAAGTGTGATTGACTTGGAGTTACATTGTGTTGTTTAAGTGTTCCCTTAATATTTTTGAGCAGTGTACATCATTTTCCTACCTCATGATGCCATCTATTTTGTGAAGTGCACCAGATCCTCCTGCAGCAAAGCACCTCCACAACATGATGCTGCAACCCTCGTGCTTCACGGTTAGGATGGTGTTCTTCGACTTGCAAGCCTCCCCCTTTTTCCTCCAAACATAAAGATGGTCATATGTGCCAAACAGTTCTTTTTTTGTTTCATCAGACCAGAGGACATTTCTCCAAAAAGTATGATCTTTGTCCCCATGTGCAGTTGCAAACCATAGTCTCGCTTTTTTATGGCGGTTTTGGAGCAGTGGCTTCTTTCTTGCTAAGCGGCCTTTCAGTTTATGTCGATATAGGACTTGTTTTACTGTGGATGTAGATACTTTGTACCTGTTTCCTCCAACATCTTTACAAGGTCCTTTGCTGTTGTTCTGGGATTGATTTGCACTTTTCGCACCAAAGTACGTTAATCTCTAGGAGCGTTATGACGGCTGCGTGGTCCCATGGGGTTTATACTTGCGTACTATTGTTTGTACAGATGAACATGGTACCTTCAGGCATGTGGAAATTGCTCCCAAGGATGAACCAGACTTGTGGAGATCTACAATTGTTTTTCTGGGGTCTTGGCTGATTTCTTTTGATTTTCCCATGATGCCAAGCAAAGAGGCACTGAGTTTGAAGGTAGGCCTTGAAATACATCCACAGGTACACCTCCAATTGACTCAAATGATGTCAATTAGCCTATCAGAAGCTTCTAAAGCCACGACATCATTGTCTGGGATTTTCCAAGCTGTTTAAAGGCACAGTCAACTTGGTGTATGTAAACTTCTGACCCACTGGAATTGTGATACAGTGAATTATAAGTAAAATAATCTGTCTGTAAACAATTGTTGGAAAAATGACTAGTGTTATGCAGAAAGTACATGTCCTAACCGACTTTCCAAAACTATAGTTTGTTAATTAACAAGACATTTTTGGAGTTGTTGTAAAATGAGTTTTAATGACTCCAAACTAACTGTATGTAAACTTCCGACTTCAACTGTATGTGAGCGGAGCATAGCTGTAACGTTGGGTGAGTGATGAGTGAGGAGTCAAATGCAGAGAGCGAAGGGAATGGGAAAAACGCTTTAATGTCCTTCAAAACGTAACAGGTCCAAACATGGGTGAATGCCCTGAAACACTGGCGCTAAACAAACCAAAAACCTCGTTACAAACACTGGACAGCGAAAACCCAAAACAAACACGATACATCACCAAACGTAACAACCAACAAGACCACACAAACACCAGCGGGCAAAACTAACTTAAATAACACCCATCCCAAAACCCCAACAAGGAACAGGTGAAAACAATTAGACAACAAACGAAAAAGGGATCGGTGGCAGCTAGTAGACCGGCGAGCTCCACCTGAGCAGGAAGGGGAGCCACCTTTGGTATTCGTGACAATAGCGGTGCTGGAGCGGAGCCTGCCCAATTTGACTGGAGTGCAAAGCAAGATTCCCAAAGGCTGGAGCGCCAGCCTTCTCACCCGCTCCAATTTCGCTCCAGTAGCACTCCAGTAGAGCTCACTTCACGAGCTCAGGCCATGCCCGGCCCAGCATGCATTTGTAGGCTACTTGTGTGCTGCTATAGCCCCTTGCTTTATTTTTGTTTATTTTTATTGAACCTTTATTTAACTAGGCAAGTCAGTTAAGAACAAAAGGCCTCCTGTGTGGATTGGGGCTTGGATTACAAATACAAATAAATGTAATAAAAATATAGGATCAAACTCTCACAGCGACAAGAGAGACAACACAACACAACATAAAGAGAGACCTAAGACGACAACACAGCATGGTAGCAACACAACATGACAACAACATGGTAGCAACACAACATGACAACAACATGGTAGCAACACAACATGGCAGCAGCAGAATATGGTAGCAAAACAAAACCGGGTACGAACATTGTTGGGCACAGACAACAGCGCAAAGGGCAAGAAGGTAGAGACAGCAATACATCACGCAAAGCAGCTGCAACTGTCAGTAAGAGTGTCCATGAGTCTTTGAATGAAGAGATGAATATACAACTGTCCAGTTTGAGTGTTTGTTTCAGCTCGTTCCAGTCACTAGCTGCAGCGAACTGAAAGACGAGAGACCCATGGATGTGTGTGCGTTGGGGACTTTCACAAAATGTGACTGGCAGAACGGGTGTTGTATGTGGAGGATGAGATCTGCAGTAGATATCTCAGGTCGGGGGGAGTGAAGCCTAAAAGGGTTTTTATAAATAAGCAATAACCAGTGGGTCTTGCGATGGGTATACAGAGATGACCAGTTTACAGAAGAGTATATAGTGCAGTGATGTGTTCTATAAGGAGCATTGGGGGCAAATCTGATGGACGAATGGTAAAGAACATATAGCCGCTCGAGAGCACTCTTACCTGCCGATCTATAAATTACGTCTCCATAATCTAGCATGGATAGGATGGTCATCTGAATCAGTGTTAGTTTGGCAGCAGGGGTGAAAGAAGAGCGATTACGATAGAGGAAACCAAGTCTAGATTTAACTTTAGCCTGCAGCTTTGATATGTGTTAAGAGAAGGACAGTGTACTGTCTAGCCATACTACTTCTCAGAGGTAGTAATCACACCTGTGGGGAGAGGGGCATTCTTCTTACCAAACCACATGACCTTTGTTTTGGAGGTGTTCAGAACAAGGTTAAGGGTAGAGAAAGTTTGTTGGACACTAAGAAATCTTTGTTGTAGAGTGTTTAACGCAAAATCAGGGGAGGGGCCAGCTGAGTATAAGACTACCATCTGCATATACATGGATGAGATAGCTTCCTACTGCCTGAGCTATGTTGTTGATGTAAATTGAGAAGAGCGTGGGATCGAGTCTTAGGGTACCCCCTTGGTGACAGGCAGTGGTTGAAACAGCAGATGTTCTGACTTTATACACTGCAGTCTTTGAGAGAGGTAGTTAGCGAACCAGGCCAAAGACCCCTCAGAGACACCAATACTCCTTAGCCGGCCCACAAGAATGGAATGGTCTACCGTATCGAAAGCTTTGGCCAAGTCAATAAAAATTGCAGTACAACATTGCTTAGAATCAAGGGCAATGGTGGCATTGAGGACCTTTAAGGTTGCAGTGACACATTCATAACCTGATTGCATACCCAAGAGAATACTATAGACATCAAGAAAGTTTTTCCAACACTTTTGATAAACAGGGCAAAATAGAAATAGGCCTATAACAGGTAGAATCAGCTTGATCTCCCCCTTTAAATAAAGGACTAACCGCGGCTGTCTTCAAAGCAATGGGAACCTCCTCAGAGAGGAGAGACAGGTTAAAAAGCTGTATTTTCTATAGAAAAATAAAAAATAACTCTGCATTTCTGCCAAGCCTGACAAGAGTAGCCAAAAGGGGTGTTTAGCATCCCAAGTGGCTCTGCAAGTGTGGAGAGGATATTCTCTACTGCCGACCGGCTCTCCAGCCACCATCGCATGAGCCTGAAGCCACTTGTGCTAAAAATGAATTCAAAAGGCACCAATGAGTCATTTTAATTTAATTTGTATTTAGTTCTAAGTCACAGCCTTTACGCGCAATTTACTACAATAAAATGCTATTTAAATGCTGAGTGCTTTATGTCCTTACCAGCCTATTTTGTCGCACTTGCAAAAGCTTCACAATGTATTTCTTTGAAATAAATGAAATAATATAGCCTAAATAATTCATTTTTGTTCCTTCTTAGGCTCCCTGTCTGGCTCCGGACCTATTTAGGGAGTTTATATGCTGTTTAATATGACATGTAGCCTATTTGAAATTATGATCGGCTATGAAAAGCCAACTGACATTTACTCCTGAGGTGCTGACTTGCTGCACCCTCGGCAACTACTGTGATGATTATTATTTGACCATGCTGGTCATTTATGAACTTTTGAACATCTTAGCCATGTTCTGTTATAATCTCCACCCGGCACAGCCAGAAGAGGACTGGCCATCCCTCATAGCCTGGTTCCTCTCTAGGTTTCTTCCTAGGTATTGGCCTTTCTAGGGAGTTTTTCCTAGCCACCGTGCTTCTACACCTGCATTGCTTGCTGTTTGGGGTTTTAGGCTGGGTTTCTGTACAGCACTTTGAGATATCAGCTGATGTACGAAGGGCTATATAAATACATTTGATTTGATTATTATTAATTCGAATACTGTTCATTCAAATCATGTGGTTTGGTTTCAATACTTCGAAACCAAATGGTAGGTCCAGGTAGTCACAACAATAGATGGGTTTTGGTTAAATGGTGATTTTAATGAATGGAGTGAATTTTGAGCTGCATTTGTTCCCCCTGTGAGTGCGGAGTGTTTTTTAGTGGAGAGGTTGGAAAGGATGTGGAGCACTGCGCTCCCTGAGCGATGAGCAGGTTGATGAGCGGGATTTCCAACGCTCAATTCCACTCACAATCTCTGGTCCAGTCATATGGTCAAGTGCTGCAAGGAAGGACCTAGTTAATCTGCACCTGGATCAGAACAGAGCAGCACGTCTTGCTCGTCATTGTAATTAGAGAGCTAATATCAATACTATGCATGCCAGTCTCTCTTGTCTGAGAGTTGAGGAAAAACTGACTGTGTCTCTTCTTTTTTATAAGAAACATTAATGTGATGGAAATTCCAAATTGTTTGCATAGTCAACTTACACACAGCACTGACACACTCTTACCCCACCAGACATGCCACCAGGGGTCTTTTCACAGTCAAAAATAAAGCAGCACCTCACGGCACAACGCCTATTCCCCATGTGACAGTAGGGGATGCTGTGTATATGTACTGACATGAACAGCATGTGTAACTGATAGACACACACACACACACACTACGTTTGAATGTACAGTCAAAAGTTTGGACACCTACTCATTCCAGTTTTTCTTTATTTTTACTATTTATAATAGTATAATAGTGAAGACATCAAAACTATGAAATAACACATATCAAATCATGTAGTAACCAAAAAAATAGATGTTTAACAAATTTAAATATATTTCACATTTGAGATTCCACCCTTTGCCTTGATGACAGCTTTGCAAACTCTTGGCATTCTCTCAACAAGCTTCTTGAGATAGTCACCTGGAAGCATTTCCATTAACTGGTGAGGCATGTTAAAAGTTCATGTGTGAATGGTCTTTCCTTCTTAACGCGTTTGAGCTAATCAGTTGTGTTGTGACAAGATAGGGGTGGTATAGAAGATAGCCCTATTTGGTAAAATATCAAGTCCATATTATGCCAAGAACAGCTCAAATAAACAAACATTACATTAAGACATGAAGGTCAGTTAATCAGGAAAATGTCAAGAACTTTAAAAGTTTCCTCAAATGCAGTTGCAAAAACCATCAAGCTCTATCATGAAACTGGCTCTCATGACGACCGCCACAGGAAAGGTAGACCCAGAGTTACCTCTGCTGCAGAGGTAGTTCATTAGAGTTACAGCCTCATATTACAGCCCAAATAAATGCTTCACAGAGTTCAAGTAACAGACACATCTCAACATCAACTGTTCAGAGGAGACTGCGTGTATCAGGCCTTCATGGTCGAATTGCTGCAAAGAAACCACTACTAAAGGACACCAATAAGAAGAAGAGACTTGATTGGGCCAAGAAACACGAGCAATGGACATTAGACCAGTGGAAATCTGTCTTTTGGTCTGATGAATCCAAATGAGAGTTTTGGTTCCAACCGACCTGTCTTTGTGAGATGCAGAGTAGGTGAACGGATGATCTCTGCATGTGTGGTTCCCACCGTCAAGCATGGAAGAGGTGGTGTGATGGTGCTTTACTGGTGACACTGTCAGTGATTTATTTATAATTCAAGGCACACTTAACCAGCATGGCTACCACAGCATTCTGCAGCGATAAGCCATTCCATCTTGTTTGCGCTTAGTGGGACTATCACTTGTTTTTCAACAGGACAATGACACAACACACCTCCACGGCTATTTTACAAAGAAGGAGAGTGATGGAGTGCTGCATCAGATCAGACAATCACCCGACCTAAACCCAATTTAGATAGTTTGGGATGAGTTGGACCGCAGAGTGAAGGAAAAGCAGCCAACAAGTGCTCAGCATATGTGGGAACTCATTCAAGACTGTAGGAAAAGCATTCCAGGTGAAGCTTAATAAATAAACAAACATGGAACAAAACAAGAAACACTGGTAGCGTATAGACATGAAACACTGAAACAGAAACAAAAACACCTGAGAAAAGAACCAAGGGGAGTGACAGATATACAGTAGGGGAGGTAATCAAGAAAATGATGGAGTCTAGGTGAGTGTCATGAGGCGCAGGTGCGCGTAACGATGGTGGCAGGTGTGCGTAATGATTAGACAACTGTTGACAACGAGCGCCAGAGAGGAGGAGCGGGAGTATATGTGACAGTTTACTAACGTTAGGTAGCGTTACTGTAGCTACACTGTACATCTTGTTAACCATGCTAACATATTACTGTAGCTACACTGTACATCTTGTTAACCATGCTAACATATTACTGTAGCTACACTGTACATCTTGTTAACCATGCTAACATATTACTGTAGCCTAATACACTGACCTTACCTGCTAGATATTCCAATCGATGATGATGATCAACGAAAACAGGGAACAACAAAAAATTGTAGATAAAATTGTGGAAAGATAACTCGCGAAAATTATCTGGGTAAATATATTTTTGCATGGTCCTCTTCTAGTGTTTAAAGGTTCCGCCATAGCTCTATCCTCCTTGGTCAAATCTTGGTTACTTCTTGGTTGCACTGGCGTCTCGGATTGTTTGGCTGAGTGCAATTCTTGGTTACTTCTTGGTTGCAGATGGCAATATGATTGGTTGTCGCAACCATTTTCTTTTTTCAGTATATGGCCGTGGCAGTATGGTCAAACAGCTATTCCATGCTTCCATTCAAGCTTTTATAGACACAACTAACCCAGGGATATACTGGTAACTGGGTTATTCACCATCACTTCATTCATCCTCTTAACATGCTCCTTACTTCTGGGCCCAAGACTATGAATGCTAATCTAGGATCATCCAGAAGCGGTGCTCCTAGTGGCCGGGGACATTGATGCAGGCAAACTTATATCAGTTTTACTTAATTTCTACCAGCATGTCACAGGTGCAACTAGAGGAGGAAAAAAATTCTGGACCACCTTTACTCCACACACAGAGACGAATACAAAGCTCTCCCTCACCCTACATCTGGCAAATCTGACCATAATTCTATCCTCTTGATTCCTGTACCACCTCGGTCACCGGCTTCATCAATAAGTGCATCGAAGACGTCATCCCCACAGTGACCGTACGCACATTTCCCAACCAGAAGCCATGGATTACAGGCAACATCCACACCGAGCTAAAGGCAAGAGCTGCCGCTTTCAAGGAGTGGGACACTAATCCGGAAGCTTATAAGAAATTGCGCTATGCCCTCAGATGAATCATCAAACAGGAAAAGTGTCAACACGGGACTAGGATTGAACCTTACTACACCGAATCGGACACTCGTCGGATGTGGCAGGGCTTGAAAACTATTACGGACCCCAAAGGGAAACCCAGCCGTGAGCTGCCCAGCAATGCGAGCCTACCAGACAAGCTAAATGCTTTTTATGCTCGTTTTGAGGCAAGCAACACTGAAGCGTGCATGAGAGCACCAGCTGTTCCGGATGACTCCGTAGCCGATTTGAGCAAGACCTTTAAACAGGTCAACATTCACAATTCGCATTCTGCCCCAACAGATCCACAGATGACAGAATCTCAATCGTATTACAAGCTACCCTTTCCCAACTGGACAAAAAGAACACCACTGTGAGAATGCTGTTCATCATCCCGGACACTCAGCATTCAACACCATAGTGCCCACAAAACTCATCACTAAGCCAAGGACCCTGGGACTAAACACCACCCTCTGCAACTGGATCCTGGACTTCCTGACTGTCCACCCCCCAGGTGGTAAGGGTAGGCAACAACCCATCTGCCATGCTGATCCTCAACACTGGAGGCCCTCAGGGGTGCATGCTTAATCCCCTCCTGTGCTCCCTGTTCACCCACAACTGCATGGCCAAGCACAACTCCAAAACCATCATTAAGTTTGCTGAGGACACCACAGTGGTAGGCCTGATCACCGACAATGATGAGAAAGCCTATAGGGAGGAGGTCAGAGACCTGGCAGTGTGGCGCCAGGACAACAACCTCTCTCAATTTGAGCAAGACAAAGGAGCTAATTGTGGACTATAGGAAAAGGAGGGCCAGACAGGCCCCCCATTAATATTGACGGGACTGAAAAGGAGCAGTTCAAGAGTTTCAAGCTATTTGGTGTCCACATCACAAACAAACTATCATAGTCCAAACACACCAAGACAGTTGTGAAGAGGGCACAAGAGCACCTATTCCCCCTCAGGAGACTGAAAAGATTTGGCATCCCCAGATCATCAAAAAGTTCTACAGCTGCACCATCGAGAGCCTCCTGACCGGTTGCATCACTGCCTGGTATGGAAACTGCTCGGCATCTGTAAGGTGCTACAGAGGGTAGTGCGTATGGCCTCGTACATCACTGGGGCCAAGCTTCCTGACATCCAGGACTTATATACTAGGCGTGTCAGAGGAAGGCCCAAAGAGTTGTCAAAGACTCATAGACTGTTCTCTCTGCTACCGCACGGCAAGCTGTACCGGAGCGACCAAAATCTAGGACCAAAAGGCTCCTTTACAGCTTCTACGCCCAAGTCATAAGACTGCTGAACAATTAAACTAATCCAATAGTCACCCGGACTATTTACATCGACATTCCGTTTTTACACTGCTGCTACTGGCTGTTTATTATCTATTTATAGTCACTTTACAAATGACATCGACTAACCTGTACCCCCACACATTGACTTGGTCCTGGTACCCAAATTGATTGATTGGGTTACTTTTTGATTGATATAAAAACAAACATTTGTAAGTTTATTTACTCTATTTCTTGAACTTCATTGTTGGTTTTAGGTCTTGTAAGTAAGCGTTTCACAGTAAGGTATACTGTTGTATTCGGCGCATGTGACAAACACAATGTGATTTGGTTAAAAAGTATGAAGGCACTGTACCATTGCTACAGTGCCTTCAGAAAGTATTCACACCCCTTGACTTTTTCCACATTTTGTTTTTTTCCTCTGGCCCACACACAATACAGCATATTATTATATTTCATTATTTACAAATGAATAAAAAATGAAAAGCTGAAATGTATTGACTCATTAACTATTCAACCCCTTTGTAATGCCAAGCCTAAATAAGTTCAGGATTAAAGATGTGCTTAACAAAACACACACTAAGTTGCATGGACTCACTCTGTGTGCAGTAATAGGGTTTAACATGATTTTATAACGACTACCACATCTCTGTACCCCACACATACAGTTATCTGTAAGGACCCTCAGTCGAGCAGTGAATACAGATTCAACCACAAAGACAAGGGAGTTTTTCCAATGCCTTGCAAAAAAGAGCACCTATTGGTAGATTCAAAAGTTAAAAAGCAGACACTGAACATGTTGAAGTTATTACTTACACCTTGAATGGTATATCAAAACACCCAGTCACTACATAGATACAGGCATCCTTCCTAACTCAGTTGCCGTAGAGGTAGGACACCGCTCAGGGATTTCACCATGAAGCCAATAGTGACTTTAAAATAGTTACAGAGTTGAATGAATACAGTGAATGTTCATGAGTGTCTGAGTTAAAGATTTGAAAAAAAATCTATGTCCTGAAAATGGAAGTTAAAAGAGGGGATGCTGGCTGGGATGCTGGCCTTCTAGGCAGAGTTGCAAAGAAAAAGCCATATCTCATACTGGCCAATAAAACTAAAAAGATTAAGATGGGCAAAAGAACACACTGGACAGAGCAGACACTCGTTAGAGGAACTCTGCCTGGAAGGCCAATATTCCGGAGTTGCCTCTTCACTTTTGACGTTGAGACTGGTGTTTTGCGGGGTATTATTTAATAAAGCTGCCAGTTGAAGACTTGTGAGGCATCTGTTTCTCAAACTAGACACTAATGTACTTGTCTTCTTGCTCAGTTGTGCACCGGAGCCTCCCACTCCTCTTTCTATTCTGGTTAGGGCCAGTTTGCGCTGTTCTGTGGAGGGACTAGTACACGGCATTGTACCAGATCTTCAGTTTCTTGGCAATTTCTCGCATGGAATAGCCTTAATTTCTCAGCACAAGAATAGACTGACAAGTTTCATAAGAAAGTTATTTCTTTCTAGCCGTTTTGAGCCTGTAATTGAACCCACAAATGCTGATGCTCCAGATACTCAACTAGTCTAAAGAAGGCCAGTTGTATTGCTTCTTTAAATCAGGACAACAGTTTTCAGCTGCCCTAACATAATTGCAAAATCGTTCTTAGAATGATCAATTAGCCTTTTAAAATGATCAACTTGGATTAACTAACACAATGTGCCATTGGAACACAGGAGTGATAGTTGCTGATTATTGGCCTCTGTACGCCTATGCAGATATTCCATTAAAAATCAGTTGTTTCCAGCTACAATAGTAATTTACAACATTAACAATGTCTACAATGTATTTCTGATCAATTTTATGTTATTTTAATGGACTTTTTTTTCAAAAACAAGGACATTTCTAAGTGACCCCAAACTTCTGAACGGCAGTGTACATGAAAAAGGGCATCAGGTCCATGGGAGAGAATTCACTTAGACTTTGCAGAAGACCGCAAGCAAATGTTTTTGGTTGTTATGGATGCTTATGCTAGATTGGCAGAAATTGTACACAGGCAGAGTAATACTTCAGCTAAAACTGTTGAGGAACTCAGAAATCTGCACCAGGAAGTAGTCACAGATAATTGCCCACTCCTGTGAAATGAAATCATTCTTAAAATTGAACTGTATCAAGCATACCACGTCACCTGCATATCACCCAGCTTCAAATGGGTTAGCTGAAAGGCTAGTAGAAAATCTTAAGAAGTTGCTAGCTAACAACAGAACAATAGGTGGTATGACGTTACTGCATTGTGTTACTAACTTCCTATATGGCTACCTTAACACACCGCATACTAGTACACGGAAAACGCCAGCAGAGCTGTTCTTAAAGAGACAGGTTCGTACACAACGAACCTGGTCAAATCACAGTTCTCGCCGAGTGTATAGATTGAGGGGGTCACAAATCAACAGTGACAAACTACAGTACATCAGATCCTTCTCTGTTGATCAAGAGGTCTTGTTAAAGAATTCCAGGGGAGGAGAAAAATAGTTCTGGGTCCTGTCACATACATGGTTAATGTTGAGGGTAAATGTGTGAATAGACATGTGAATCAGATATTGAACATCAAGCCAATGAGACAAGGTGATGTTCCTGCACAGGGAGCTGGTTCTCTTTATGTGGGAGGATATGGACAATGCGATCAATGTGCCTCTTAGCACAGCTGCTGAAGCAGTTGAGGTGCCTCCACCACAGCCTCAGAGTGTTGTTCTGAGACCCCGTCCTGTCCGTAACAAACGCCCACCACAGAGGATGGACTTGTAAAAGGACTACTGGAAAAATACTTTAAAAAAAAAAAAGAAAATGTAAACAAAGTAATTTGTAACAACTTGTTTTGAAGAATCCTCTTACCTGTAAAAGGCAATGTTAAAACGGCGTAAATGAGGTATGTTATGTTATTGGTGAAGGTAAAATAAGGCAAAATAAGAGAGTAAGGTTTTCAAAACTAGTTGAAGTTACAAGGGAGGAGGTGTAGTGTTTGAAAGATAAGCAGCGTGTTATTATGCACTTCAGGTTTAAATGGTATACACATGTAGCTTAATTGGAGGCCGTCATTCGTTGCTGGCCAGGGTATTTAAGTGTGCTACATTTGAGCAAGTGCAGATGGACTTAGCTTGGAACAGGCTATGTTGTATCTGCTGTTATGTTAGAAATAAACCGTCTTCGTGATCCGAAGGAGCGGAACTCCACCTTGTGGACTGGGAGAACTTGGTGAATTTTTTTCTCATGCCTTTTTTCATTTCCACCACTCTCGACAATCAAGTGTCTGACTGGGCAAGGGATTAATTTTATTCAGCTCACATTAATTTTATTCAGCTCACATGACGGCTGTGAACACTGTGGAACTTGTGGTAGAAACAAGGTGTTTAAGTTCCGACGTTTGCCTGAAGTCGGTCCATTCTGGGTGTGGGGGCTTTGACTACTAGTGTCGTAGCCCGATTGGCTTTGCCTCTTGGGGGTACTGTTGTCACGAAGAACATCTAGGGAGGGGACCGTGCCACCTTCCCTCTCATTGTTCTAGATGAGCTGCAGAGGGACCAGCTTTCACTTCATCCTTGGGAGTAAAACCGCACTTGTGCCAAGCAGACTGGCGCTGCTCTTGTGGAACAGGATAAACAGGAGCAGAATTAGCCTTTTTGTCCGAAGATCCTCTAGAGGACGATGCCGCCGCAGCAGCAAAGGTCCTCCGAGGAAGGAATACGAGCAACACCTCCTCCTGCTTCTTTTTCTCCTCAAAACGAAACTGCATAGATTCCAGGGCCTAGCCAAACAACCATGTAGGAGATATCGGCTCATCCAAGTACAACTGCTTGTCTCTCTCAGGCACCTGTAACAAAGTCAACCAAAGGTTCGGCTGCACATCCAATGTAGACCCATGCTCTTCCCGAGCTCAGACACCGTGCAACACGCAAAAGACGAATTCGGCCGTAGCACAAATCATCTATGAGCGCTGCATGGGGCTCCCCAGCAGCCAGAACCGTGGCCAGGTCCACCAACAGCTCATTCTGGTGACCCTGCAGAACTGTGACCCTATGCACCTTGTCCAGCTACGCCCCAGAAAAAGGAGTGCTTATTTGGGAGCGACGGGTTGGAGTTAGCCATCCCTTTGTTAGCCAACAAGGCTCGGTCGTCAGCTAGCTTCCCATCTACAGGTGGCATGTGGATAAGCCATGTCCCCTCAATCCCCTCAAAATCCAAGAAGTGGGAATACCCATGCAACATCAGCTTGGCCGAATGCGGCTGGGTCCAAGTCTGGGGGAAAAAAGGCAAGTGGTGTTTGACTGCTGCTAGCACCTGTGGCAAGTATTTCCCACCAATTCTAGACACCTTCCGCCATGGGGTGGGGGGTGGGCTGACACTCCACTGACAAGCATGCAGCCACTCGGCGACATAGATCAATGAGTGGCGCACTAGAAACCAGGGAATCCCTTACTACATACGAAGGAGTGATGTGTGGCTGTTGAGAAGCCAAACCCTCTCTCTCTCAGAAAAATCCCTGGAACCGACACCACGTTGTCAAACGAACGTGAGTCCTGACTCCCGTGTAACACTGAAGGAAACTGAGATATCAGCCAGTTCTATATTGCCATGCTGGGAGGATAGCTACATGGGATCCGACCACAAGCCCAGATCCACCCCTGTATCCTGCAACACAGACTCCGCTGAGGTACAGGCACCCAGGGGAAGAAAGTCAGTTGTCAAGTCTTCTAAGGAAGGCTACGCGTCACACGAGCTGGTTCGAACCAGGGCAGCTTGAGCATACAAGACAACACTCATATGTATCATTTCAAGACATAGTGAAACCGCATGACTGTGGGCAAGGTTGTGAACTTGAACCCAGCCTTCGTGGACTTGTTCATGCTTGTCATCTTACTTACATCCATTTAGTGAGGCTAAACAGTCAGAAGAATAACTAACAAATTGGTAAGGAACTTCACAAAACTAGTATGTAACATACAACGTCTAGAAGGATGAGTACGGCGTCCTTAAGTGGGACAGTTAAGTTGGAGTTTGTTTTAAAAAAACATTTGAATTGTTCTGCTCAGCTCGAGATGAAGAGCGGAAGAATTGGCATTGTCAGGAGTGATTTTAATGTTCTTCAGTAGAGGGCTCTAGCTTGTGAACTCCCCATAGCTGTGTTGTACCTAGTTGACAAACTGAAAGGGAACCTACTTGACACACACTGTATAGGTTTCGATGTTACCACTGAACCAGAAGGTTTTGAGATCAAAACTTACATTTTTTTCAGATGAAATGTTTTATTACCAAGGACCATTTTTCTGATTTTGAATTTGAATTGTCATTTGCCCTACGGTATAATGAGGATCTTCAGTCCATGCCTAAGTATGTTTTGTTGAGTTTATTTACACACACTATATGTTTCACCTAATAAATCTGAATATCCTGGAATAACTGTTGGCTGTCTGGCTGACTGTGACTGTTAGTAACTTGTCATTGTCAAACAAAATCGCTCTGCCATTTCCTGGTTGCAAAAATTCGAATAGTTTGCCTAATTTCAGTTTGTGACAAAACAAGCAGTGATTGTGTAGAGAATCATTTTACCATCTAAACCACCGTGAAATATATTTTCCAGAACCAAAAATATTGGATTTTCAGCTGTTTGAAGCTGGTGTACAAAACCCAAAGTAAAAGGTGCAAAATTAAACTTAATAACGTAAAGTATCGAAATAGCACACATAGAACAGATCTACCACTTCTTAGACTTGCTTTCAATGAGAATGACAGATCTATAACTCAGATTTCTATGTGAATTAGATCGGGTTGCCCAAAATGTTACATATTGCAGATTTAAATAAACTATAGAAACTATTAAACTATGACAGGTTCTAATTGTGTTTTAATTTTGAAACTTGGAAAGACATTTTTATATTTTCCCATAAAAGAGTTGACAAAAGGAAGATTTCAACAACCTAAATGACTTCACTAATCAAGAACAGAATCACTTTCTTTCACTGGTGGTAACTCAAATCTGCTCACATTAGGAGAGTGAATGAGGTCAATAGGGAACGATAACATTGAAACGGTAGTTCCTATGTTGAGCCTCGAACAATGAATGATTATTAATGCCAGTTACAGTTCCAGATTGAGATCCTTGAATGGGCCAAGTTTACACCCAAGCCATTTACATGTAAGAATGTATCCACTGGGCACACACTGGCTGGTTCAACGTTTCCACGTCATTTCAATAAAATGAAGTTAAACCAACCTGGGCTAGACGTTGAATTGACTTTTGTGCCCGGTGGGTAGTTACTCCCCTTTCTGCTGCTGTGAGATACCTACTGTAGATCTAGCTTGAGGTACAACTCCCAACCACAGATCCAGGATCAGATGAAACTACCCTAAAACATCACCTTAACCATTAGGTGGACAAATTATCTGACCATGTGTCAGTAGTTAGGGAAAACTTTTATCCGTAAATCTGCTGTCCCAATATCCCAGTGTACTCTTACAAATGTATATGACGATTTACAGTTCAAGGTGATGTTGTTGTTCAAAGTCTGTGAAAAGCCTGATAACTTAAGCACCTCGGACTACTCTACATGTGGCGACTTGATTCTTATCAATTCAGCCAAGGTCTTTGAATCCAAACCTTGTCCTATTCACCACTTAACTTTTGCCTCCCCTCTCCATCCTGATAACAAGGTATGTTGATAAAGGTCTGATTGTACTTGCTCATTGCCATACCCAGAGGTTACTATATCTTTTACGGGTGTTTGATCCATACTTTTTTATTGCAAATGAACTTCTGTAACACATTGGTTAATTGGTGACCATAAAGTACAGATGTGATTGATACAATAAAATAAAGACATATTGCACAATTGATTGAACATTAAAACATCTCTTAGGAATGTATTGATGATGATTCATTCATTCATAATTCATTCATATTCATAATTAATATGATCCATTTAATTGTGCTACACTCTCAGTAAACACGTTCTTGACTTACAGTTGATTAAAAAGCAGACACATTTGTTTAGATCAGTTGGTTTGCTTGTTTCAGCCATGTTACGTAAACGTAGATTTAGGGCAGGATCAAATAATAGGTTTCTAGTTCAACCTCAAGCAGGTTTTGACTTAACAACCTCAATCAGGGTCACTATAGGTCAATGTCACATGACGACATTGGTCTGAAGATGCTCTTTCTGTCTGGTCAGAGTAGCAGGAGGATCTCAGCTAGGATACACATCATCACAGATATCTCATCTGCTCTTACTTTCAACTCTAGGTGTGCGCACGCACACCTGCACACGGTCTCCATACTGCTTCTGAAGTGTTTGGGCTCTTGATGCATCTTTGGGGAAGAGCAGAAGATGACGAGGTTACTCACTGAGGGAGGATCTCACTACTCACCTGGCTTTGGTCTTGATGGTCTCCTTCTACATACGGATGAGACACAAGGTGTGATATAATTGGAGCATGTCGTGTGGTGGGGTAGTCCGGTGTGCATGTGCATCGTTCAGAAAACAAGGGCTGAACCCTGTGGTAACCTGTTCATACAGTACAACACAGTAATACTCTCAGCTCAATGCCACATGTAAAATACAGTGGAAGCATGTCTCAAGCAATATTTGTGTCAGATGATATTGTGCTTTAAGAACATCAGACATTCCTGCCCTCTCCAACCTGCCCTAAGTGGAAAACCTCCACATCCCAAGCTGATCAACAATAACAAGTTCCATTTGACTAAACGGTAGGAGGGGGAAGCCTCGAGGTCTTGAGAGATCAGTGCAAATGTGAGGCTGATAAACCATCAGACATGGATCTTAATGTCAATGTTACCTGGGAACAAAACAGTTTCCTGGGACTATAGCGTCAGTCAGCGAGCTCACCATGAGTCGTTAATCATGAAACATACACCCCCGCCCTTCTTCAGGTGCAGAATTGAGAGCATCCTGTCGGGCTGTATCACCGCCTGGTATGGCAACAGCACCGCCCACAACCGCAGGGCTCACCAGAGGGTAGTGAGATCTGCACAACGCATCACCGGGGGAAAACTACCTGCCTTCCAGGACACCTACGGCAACCGATGTCACAGGAAGGCCAAAAAGATCATCAAGCACAATAACCACCCGAGCCACTGCCTGTTCACCCCGCTTCCATCCAGAAGGCGAGGTCAGTACAGGTGCATCAAAGCTGGGAAAGAGAGATTGAAAAACAGCTTCTATCTCAAGGCCATCAGATTGTTAAACAGCCACCACTAGCACAGAGAGACGGCTGCCTACCTACAGACTTGCTATCATCGGCCACATTAAAAAATGGAACACTAGTCACTTTAATAATGTCACTAAGAATGTTTACATATCTTGCATTACTCATCTGATATGTATATACTGTATCCTTCACTATCTATTCTTTACTATCTATTGCATCTTAGCCGCTCTGTCACTGCTCATCTATATATTTATACTTATATATTCTCATCCCATTCCTTTACTAGATTGTGTGTATTAGGTTTTGTTGTGGAATTGTTAGATATTACCTGTTAGATACTGTTGCACTGTTAGATCTAGAAGCATAAACATTTCTCTACACTCGCAATAACATCTGCTAACCATGTGTATGTGACCAATAAATTTGATTTAGTGTCTGTCTATTACTGTCTATGCAAGACAACCTCAGTCAACCCTTCCTCCAGATTCTAGGACTATAATTGAATTGAGAAGCTGCAATGGAACTCTGTGAAGTGTGGCGAACCCACGATATCCCTGAGCATCCAATCACCACAGATAAAAGAGGCATATACTATAGGGTGTGTGTGTGTGTGTGTGTGTGTGTGTGTGTGTGCTGGGGAGTTGGTTCTTTGGAGAACACAGTGCTGGGGAGTTGGTTCGTTGGAGAACACAGTGCTGGGGAGTTGGTTCGCTTGAGAGATGTTGTAACTGGGTTTATATCATGGTCCCCTACTCTCCTCATCTCCACCTTCTGATGGTTAATCAATTCACTATCGTTTTTGTTCTGGTGGAGTGTGGTTGGCAAATACGAACCATATCACACAATGACATGACGCACTTGCAACAGTGTTTCCCAACCCTGGTCCTCCAGTAACCCCACCAGTACAATTTTACTGTAACCCTGGACAAGCACACCCGATTCAAATTGTCAGCTAATCATCAAGCCTTCAATGAGTTGAATGAGGTGTGTTTGTCCAGGGCTACAACGAAACTGCTTACTGTTGGGGGTACTGGAGGACCAGGGTCGGGAAACACTGACTTACAACGTTTACATTCTGTTCTGCCAAATACAGTACCATCAGTGTCTTTCGAATGGTTATAGTATAGTAGTATATGATAGAACATATAAGTGCAACTCACTTCAATACTGATACTGTGATCAATTCCTTACCAAATGTTTCAGGCGCCCCTGCCCCCATAAGAATAACAAAACTGATATATAAACAGTTGTGTTTCCCATCAAATGAGGTCATTTGTATCAAATGGCTAGATGAACACGTGAGTTCCACACTGTGCCTCAGTTACAACAACAAGCTTATAAAACAGCACTACAGCAGTGCGCCATACAGGTAGTGCTGAGGTGGATATTTTCAAGGGTTTGGTTTCTCCATGGGAGGGGGGGGGGGGGGGGGGGGGGGCAAAATGAGTAAATAATATGCTTTCTGTCGTGAGAAAGTTTCATCTCTTGAGAATATTCTGTGATGCACATTGTTTTTGTTTAAGGTTAAGCCTATAATGAGTATACACAGTGTGTGATATTTTATCCTAGCCTCTTGGCTACAGAAGAAGCACATCTATGGGGATACTTTTATGAAAGACTCTGGAGAAAAAGCATTGGTTACATTTGATTGGTTATGGCATTACTCAACCCAGCAACCTCTGGGTATTATTCAACTTAACTCTGGCCTCGGTATAAGCCTAGTGATTCTTTTCAAATGTGAAACTGCACCTTATTCACAAGCCAAAAAAGTTACTTTCCATAACACATGGAACTACTGTATGCAATCTTTCGTAAACATAACAGCTAGAGAATGCTTCATAGCAAAGTAATCATAATCATAAAACCAGGTCATTAATGGTTACAAAAAGCCCAATCTGCACTCAACAAGCTCAGAGAGCTACTGATGTAATGACTTGAGGTCAATAGGAAAACAGTGAGAGGCACTGAAGAGGGCAACCTCGAGGTCTCTGCATTCCCTATGCTACATCAGTGTGGTCTCTCCTATGGTATATGAGTGCAGTCTCTATAGGGCATGATGAGTGTGGACTGTCCTCGGCATAACAAGGGCTTGGTATTAAAATGGTTAATCATTCATCACAATAATAATAATTATTAATGTATCATTTCAATGTATGAGTTATTATAGATGTAGCTAGTGTTATTGTATTGTAAATTGAGCAGAACAACAAGCACCAGCTATGTAATAAGAGACATTAATACATGTCAGACTACAGGGAACGCTTAGTGCTGCGCAAGAACACTTTATTAGGAAGAAACAGAGGCGTGTTCTTATTCAAATGAATGAATCCTCAGGGAGGTACTGCACAGGACGCAGCAGAGTATACTTTTCCTGCTTAATGTTGAATAAGGAAAGGACCCCTACACTGCTGTTTTTCTTTGTATCTTCCTCTCAATAGATTGTCAGAGAGGAACTGAAAGGTAGTATCTTTGTATGCGACCCAAATCTAGCTATCTTTGAACAAATGTAGACTTCATTATTATTGGGCACAGATTTTCTCAGCTGCAATAAGTTTCAATGAGCTAAACAATTCCAATTGAATCTGTAGTCCATTCCATTGCCCCCAGGTGTGCTGTGCATGATGGAATACACATTCAAGCACCATCTGTTTGACAGAAAAGACACTGAAATCAATCATGTTTGTGATGGCGTGATAGTCTGAAATAAATAAATCAGGATCAACTGCTCTATTCCAAAATGAAAAACCATTTCAGGTGATCCTTGACCTCTAGCTGCTCTGGATTCTGAATGGTCTGTGTGGAACACGGCAGTATAAGCAGCACAAGAACGCACGTAAAGATATCAAAATTGCAAAGCAGTAGTCCTTATCAGGTCAACAGGACACAAAGATCATGTTTACTAGGTAATATGGGCCCATAAAATGCGATTAACCATGGCTGAAGACCGAATTACACAATCCCATAATCATATTCTGTCATAAAACAAAAGGTAGAACAACTATGGGTGAGTCAATGAGACAAAGATGATGTAAGATACTGTAGCTACCCTTATACAATATCTGACAGTGAAAGAACTCTAGATAGCCTGACTGAATGTTATTTGACTGTTTTATATATTAACATTAAGCTAAGCACTAAGCTAACTATATAACACAAGGGCCTAGGGGGTTTATATGATTTTCTCTTTGCTTTTTAAGTTGAGGCTAATAACTTCTAGGGACAGATACTCCCTTCCCCTAAGTATAGGAGAAGGTGCATTATGTTAGGTTGTGGGTAACGACCCCCATGTACAATCATACTTTGTTGACCAAGACTTGTAATTGTATGAGTGTTGCGGTGTATTTTAATTCGTTTTGTGAGGCTACAAAATACATTATTCTAATATGAAAGGCCTTGGAGTGAGATGAATATTATTATTACCATTTATGTTATATGAGGATAGCTACCCCCTTCCCTTTGGATAATGTATATAACACTGTTAGTGTCTCCTCCTGCGCTGTCCTCCTGCTGAGTCACAGAGTGTGGCCCACATAGCATGGTTAGATCCATGGCAGTCTTTTGGCCATTTATGTTATATGGGGATAGCTACCCCCTTCCCTTTGGATAATGTATATAACACTGTTAGTGTCTCCTCCTGCGCTGTCCTCCTGCTGAGTCACAGAGTGTGCCCCACATAGCATGGTTAGATCCATGGCAGTCTTTTGGCCATTTATGTTATATGGGGATAGCTACTCCCTTCCCTTTGGATAATGTATATAACACTGTTAGTGTCTCCTCCTGCGCTGTCCTCCTGCTGAGTCACAGAGTGTGGCCCACATAGCATGGTTAGATCCATGGCAGTCTTTTGGCCATTTATGTTATATGGGGATAGCTACCCCCTTCCCTTTGGATAATGTATATAACACTGTTAGTGTCTCCTCCTGCGCTGTCCTCCTGCTGAGTCACAGAGTGTGCCCCACATAGCATGGTTAGATCCATGGCAGTCTTTTGGCCATTTATGTTATATGGGGATAGCTACCCCCTTCCCTTTGGATAATGTATATAACACTGTTAGTGTCTCCTCCTGCGCTGTCCTCCTGCTGAGTCACAGAGTGTGCCCCACATAGCATGGTTAGATCCATGGCAGTCTTTTGGCCATTTATGTTATATGGGGATAGCTACTCCCTTCCCTTTGGATAATGTATATAACACTGTTAGTGTCTCCTCCTGCGCTGTCCTCCTGCTGAGTCACAGAGTGTGGCCCACATAGCATGGTTAGATCCATGGCAGTCTTTTGGCCATTTATGTTATATGAGGATAGCTACCCCCTTCCCTTTGGATAATGTATATAACACTGTTAGTGTCTCCTCCTGCGCTGTCCTCCTGCTGAGTCACAGAGTGTGGCCCACATAGCATGGTTAGATCCATGGCAGTCTTTTGGCCATTTATGTTATATGGGGATAGCTACTCCCTTCCCTTTGGATAATGTATATAACACTGTTAGTGTCTCCTCCTGCGCTGTCCTCCTGCTGAGTCACAGAGTGTGGCCCACATAGCATGGTTAGATCCATGGCAGTCTTTTGGCCATTTATGTTATATGAGGATAGCTACCCCCTTCCCTTTGGATAATGTATATAACACTGTTAGTGTCTCCTCCTGCGCTGTCCTCCTGCTGAGTCACAGAGTGTGCCCCACATAGCATGGTTAGATCCATGGCAGTCTTTTGGCCATTTATGTTATATGAGGATAGCTACCCCCTTCCCTTTGGATAATGTATATAACACTGTTAGTGTCTCCTCCTGCGCTGTCCTCCTGCTGAGTCACAGAGTGTGGCCCACATAGCATGGTTAGACCCAGGGCAGTCTTTTGGCCATTTATGTTATATGAGGATAGCTACCCCCTTCCCTTTGGATAATGTATATAACACTGTTAGTGTCTCCTCCTGCGCTGTCCTCCTGCTGAGTCACAGAGTGTGGCCCACATAGCATGGTTAGATCCATGGCAGTCTTTTGGCCATTTATGTTATATGAGGATAGCTACCCCCTTCCCTTTGGATAATGTATATAACACTGTTAGTGTCTCCTCCTGCGCTGTCCTCCTGCTGAGTCACAGAGTGTGGCCCACATAGCATGGTTAGATCCATGGCAGTCTTTTGGCCATTTATGTTATATGGGGATAGCTACCCCCTTCCCTTTGGATAATGTATATAACACTGTTAGTGTCTCCTCCTGCGCTGTCCTCCTGCTGAGTCACAGAGTGTGGCCCACATAGCATGGTTAGATCCATGGCAGTCTTTTGGCCATTTATGTTATATGAGGATAGCTACCCCCTTCCCTTTGGATAATGTATATAACACTGTTAGTGTCTCCTCCTGCGCTGTCCTCCTGCTGAGTCACAGAGTGTGGCCCACATAGCATGGTTAGATCCATGGCAGTCTTTTGGCCATTTATGTTATATGGGGATAGCTACCCCCTTCCCTTTGGATAATGTATATAACACTGTTAGTGTCTCCTCCTGCGCTGTCCTCCTGCTGAGTCACAGAGTGTGGCCCACATAGCATGGTTAGATCCATGGCAGTCTTTTGGCCATTTATGTTATATGAGGATAGCTACCCCCTTCCCTTTGGATAATGTATATAACACTGTTAGTGTCTCCTCCTGCGCTGTCCTCCTGCTGAGTCACAGAGTGTGGCCCACATAGCATGGTTAGATCCATGGCAGTCTTTTGGCCATTTATGTTATATGGGGATAGCTACCCCCTTCCCTTTGGATAATGTATATAACACTGTTAGTGTCTCCTCCTGCGCTGTCCTCCTGCTGAGTCACAGAGTGTGGCCCACATAGCATGGTTAGATCCATGGCAGTCTTTTGGCCATTTATGTTATATGGGGATAGCTACCCCCTTCCCTTTGGATAATGTATATAACACTGTTAGTGTCTCCTCCTGCGCTGTCCTCCTGCTGAGTCACAGAGTGTGGCCCACATAGCATGGTTAGATCCATGGCAGTCTTTTGGCCATTTATGTTATATGGGGATAGCTACTCCCTTCCCTTTGGATAATGTATATAACACTGTTAGTGTCTCCTCCTGCGCTGTCCTCCTGCTGAGTCACAGAGTGTGGCCCACATAGCATGGTTAGATCCATGGCAGTCTTTTGGCCATTTATGTTATATGGGGATAGCTACTCCCTTCCCTTTGGATAATGTATATAACACTGTTAGTGTCTCCTCCTGCGCTGTCCTCCTGCTGAGTCACAGAGTGTGGCCCACATAGCATGGTTAGATCCATGGCAGTCTTTTGGCCATTTATGTTATATGGGGATAGCTACTCCCTTCCCTTTGGATAATGTATATAACACTGTTAGTGTCTCCTCCTGCGCTGTCCTCCTGCTGAGTCACAGAGTGTGGCCCACATAGCATGGTTAGATCCATGGCAGTCTTTTGGCCATTTATGTTATATGGGGATAGCTACTCCCTTCCCTTTGGATAATGTATATAACACTGTTAGTGTCTCCTCCTGCGCTGTCCTCCTGCTGAGTCACAGAGTGTGGCCCACATAGCATGGTTAGATCCATGGCAGTCTTTTGGCCATTTATGTTATATGGGGATAGCTACTCCCTTCCCTTTGGATAATGTATATAACACTGTTAGTGTCTCCTCCTGCGCTGTCCTCCTGCTGAGTCACAGAGTGTGGCCCACATAGCATGGTTAGATCCATGGCAGTCTTTTGGCCATTTATGTTATATGGGGATAGCTACTCCCTTCCCTTTGGATAATGTATATAACACTGTTAGTGTCTCCTCCTGCGCTGTCCTCCTGCTGAGTCACAGAGTGTGCCCCACATAGCATGGTTAGATCCATGGCAGTCTTTTGGCCATTTATGTTATATGGGGATAGCTACTCCCTTCCCTTTGGATAATGTATATAACACTGTTTGTGTCTCCTCCTGCGCTGTCCTCCTGCTGAGTCACAGAGTGTGGCCCACATAGCATGGTTAGACCCAGGGCAGTCTTTTGGCCAGTTAGACTGACACTTTTTCATTTTATACATCAATTATTAGACAAAAGGTATCTTGTTGTCCAAGACTTATAATTGTATTATGAGAGTGTTATCATTTATTTATTGTATTTGTTTTTTGTGTAGGCGTTGCCAAGTGCAACATGGACTCACGTTCTGAGATGCATGCCAGAAAAGCCACTACACAACACTAAACAATACATTAATTGCACTATAACGGTGACAAACGGTGCCCATAGTTAAGTTGGATAACTGTTAGGGCCTACATAAAGCTGTCCCAACAGCAGAGCTTTCTTTTCAGCACCATTGAGTAAATCCTTACCACCGCTACACCTAGCTATCAACAGAGCCTTGTCTGGCAGTGAAATAGTTAATTGAGCCTCATTTACTGCCTTAAAATACATAGCTGATATGGCTGACTTGCCTAAACAAATCTGGTTTCTAATGACAATTTAGATGTACAAACTATGGCATAAGGGGACGACAAGTGATAAGAGGCAATCAGTAATTTTGATTAAGACATTAATGAGCGAGCTAGGACGAACGTACATTAATCAATATAACTATTTGTTCAGCACTCTGGAAATTTACAGCGACAGAATTCAGAACATGGGCCACTCTTACAGTATTTTCCCTGTACACCAAGTCAGAACCGTAGCATAAATAAAGGGGGCATATAAGCAGACATGTGCACCACCAAGTCAGAACAGTAGGCTAAGTTATGAGGGGGAAAGGGACCAAATTAACAGGGTGAGGCACATGGGCTACTAATAGCTTACTACACAACATACACTTAGTATTACTTTCTTAGCTACAGTATATATATCTCCATGGCATATTACATGATTATGCAGCAGCACACAATACATTTTTGGACTCACCTTTTTGTTCTGTGCTCACTTGAACAGGAAGGTGGCGGAGTGGTCCTTCTTGCGGGCAAATTTCGTCATCAAAGTCTGGCATTCTCTGGATTGATGGTACTTTCAAGACAACTGGGAACCCCCCCCCCCCGTGGTCGAATCATGATGTCAGTGATCTTCAGGTCAGAGCTCTAGAAAGAGTCCCCGACTTGGAATTCCGAGTTGGATGACCGCACAAAACGTATTTTCCCAGTCGGAGCTCATTTTTGCGAATACCATGCATGTGTAAAGCTGTCAAGGCAAAGGGTGGCTACTTTGCACTGTTCTGTGAAGGGAGTAGTACACAGCATTTTACGAGATCTTCAATTTCTTGAATGGAATAGCCTTCACTTCTCAGAACACGAATAGACTGACGAGTTTCAAAACAAAATGATTACAGGCCATTTTGAGCCTGTAAGCGAACCCACAAATGCTGATGCTCCAGATACTCAACTAGCCTAAAGAAGGCCAGTTTTATTGCTTCCTCAAACAGAACAACAGTTTTCAGCTGTGCTAACATAATTGCAAAAGGGTTTTCTAATGATCAATTAGCCTTTTAAAATGATAAACGTGGATTAGCTAACACAACGTGCCATTGGAACACAGGAGTGATGGTTGCTGATAATGGGCCTCTGTACGCCTATGTAGATATTCCACAGAAAATCTGCAATTTCCAGCTACAATAGTCATTTACAACATTAACAATGTCTACACTGTATTTCTGATCAATTTCATGTTATTTTAATGGACAATTATTTTTTGCTTTTCTTTCAAAAACAAGGACATTTCTAAGTGACCCCAAACTTTTGAATGGGAGTGTGTATATATCTTTTTTGATTCTGTTGATACCCCTATACAATATCTGACAGCGAAAGTACTCTATAGATAGCCTTACTGAAGCAACTCACAGCGAGGGAGAGCTGTGACACACTGGTCTGGGCAGGATGCCATTGCAAATGCAGTATCCGCACAGAAATGTGCTCCTGAAGGTGCTGAGCTTTGATTGGTTCTCTCAAACGTTTTGTTTTTCTGGGGGCTTGAGACCTAACCTTGTTTCGATTTGAAAATCCAACAGTTGGTGGCTGTGTGTGGTGGTCTATGTGGGTGTTTGAGTGAGAAAGACACAGAGGAGAACCAATCAGTAAAAAAGGACATCCCCTTCATTATCGATGCATTGTGCCGACAACATCTGAATAGCCTTTCCAGACTCTGAAGTCAGGAGGACTTTGGGTTAGGTGTTAAAGGCAGTCCACTCTATAGAGATAATACTGCTCCTTTTACACAGACAGCCTATTTCTGATTGCAGCCAAAGGATCGGATAGAGAAATGAAAAAAACATTGTGGCGATTGAGACGTTGACAATTTTTTATTTTACAATCAATTTCAAGGTAATTCAAGTTGAAGCATTTTGTCCAACAAAAGCTTTGTTCCAATCTCATGTATGCATCGCACATTCAGAGGAAACAGCTATGACTTTACATTTTTGAAAGGGACAAGACACCTTACTGCACGAATGTCCATAAACAGTCAAAATGTCTTTCAGTTCATTATCAGGTATTCTTTATTGGCTTATTGATAGGTAATCATAGCAGTGTCAGAACATTATCATGGGCATTGATACCCAGCAGTACTGACCTCACTTAATGTGGCTCAAAGGCCGTATAGTCTTTACAATCTCCGCTGCGGGCTTGTTTGTTACACAGGAAATAATGGAGAGTCATTACAGCACAGTTAATATTATTTGACTTTAAAATGAAGTCTGCAGAGTGAACTTAAAACTCCGTTGTGTAAAAGAACCCCAGTGTTGTTCATTTCCAGAGTTGAGCACGATTCTGCCATTTTTCACTCTGTGTAGAGTAAAACACTCAAAACCACGCCATTCTTTATCATTATCTCCAGCGTGCTCTACTGCAGTTTGATTTTTTTTTAAATGGTTTGTTTCAATATCTGTGTTCTTGCATTTACATCGATTGATAAATTAACCGTATGCAACACAAAAGTAAATAACATACATTTTTCTAAAGTAATCCAATCTGTTAGTTGGACTTATTGCACCCGTTACTGAAATGATTGTTCTATTTTAGGTGGTTTAGGTAGTGTCATTTCTTTATATTTCTAACCCTGGTAATCCTTCTGAATGCAGCTTGTGGTGAAAAGATATTCCAATTGTTGGATATCCCCACTCTGGCTGGATTCCAATAGGAATTAAACATCAAGCCAGAATAATGTGATTTGCAGGCCTAATGTGGCCTGCAAACCAGGAGTTTCAGGTCACTGTATTACAATAGTATTCTTCTGTGTTTAACCTGATCCGAGTCAATTTAACCCTGATCCGAGTCAATTTATTTCGTATTATGAGTCAGAGTAAATATGTAATGACACTGGTAGAACTAAAAATTAATCTAAACAATGAACTCTAGAATAGTGGACAACACTGCAGAGAGTTAATAAAAGTAATGTTGTGCAGGGTGAAACGCAATGACGCAGAGTTAAGTATAAACACTAAATTGAGCAAATACAACTCTGAAAAATAACTATTTTGCCAGAATACATTTAGCTTGTTTTAGACAGAGTAATATTATCTGCACAGTCATACTTTGTGGGAGCCTATCTATGGATCATGGCAAGGAAGGTACAATGCAGCAAATAGACAGGAGGAAGCACACTTTATGGATGCACATGTTTTTTCAATGTAAAAACATGAATTTGACATCATCATTTCATGCCATTATGGAGATAGGGTATGGATTTAGATACAGTATACACTCTTCAGTTGTCCCCATAGGAGAAACCTTTTGGGTTCCAGATCAAACCGTCAGTAGAAAGGGTTCTACCTGGAACCAAAACGGTTCTTCTAAGGGTTATCATATGGGGACAACCGAATAACGCTTTAAGGTTCTAGATAGCACCTATTGTTCTAAGAGTGTAGAGAGCATTATCCATATAGCACAGGCAGGCAGGCAGGCAGACAGGTTCACGCACAAGCCCATGAGAATGGACCTATATGAACTGTTGATGCCTTTAGAAAATGCATTATATAACACTGACCTCTAGTGGACGTTCAGAAGAGTATCGCTTTATCCATGTATTTACAGTGAGTTCCAAAAGTATCGGGACAGTGACACATTTTTTGTTGTTTTGGCTCTGTACTCCAGAACTTTGGATTTGAAATTATACAATGACTATGATGTTAAAATGCAGACTGTCAGCACAACTCTCCCTAGGAGTGGCCATCCTGCAAAGATGACAGCAAGAGCACAGCGCAGAATGCTCAATGAGGTTAAGAAGAATACTGGAGTGTCAGCTAAAGACTTACAGACATCTCTGGAGCATGCTAAGAGTTCCCTTAACTGGAACCAAGAGGCCTAGCCTGAACCAAGAAAAACACCCCAAGACCATTACCTCTTCCAAACTTTACAGTTGGCACTATGCATTTGGGCAAGTAGGGTTCTCCTGGCATCCACCAAACCCAGATTCGTCCGTCAGACTACCAGATGGTTAAGCATGATTCATCACCCCAGAGAATGTGTTTATACTGCTCCAGAGTCCAATGGCAGCAAGCTTGACACCACTCCAGCTTATGCTTGGCATTGTGCATTGTGATCTTAGCTTTGTGTGCGGCTGCTCGGTCATGGAAACACATTTCATGATGCTCCCGACGAACAGCTCTTCTGCTGACGTTGCTTCCAGAGGCAGTTTGGAACTCATGGTGAGTGTTGCAACCGAGGACAGGCAATTTTTACACGTTAAGCGCTTCAGCACTTGGCCACAACACCCAGGAGACAAAGGGCTGTGAGAAGGGTTTAATAATAGATACATGAAAAGTGGGTTGTATACAGAGGGTGCGGGACAAGCAAAGACGAACAGCAGAGGGGCTAAGGATTTTAGAGATGGGGAAAGGGCCGATGAAACAGTGGGAAAGTTTACGAGACTCCATCCGGAGGGGCAGGTCCCGAGTCAACAGTCATACCCTCTGCCCGAGAAGATAGCGGGGAGCAGGGATCCGGTGGGTGCTCCACTTGTCGCAGATTCTTGAAAAGAGTGTCTCTCTTCCGGGTATGGCAACAGCGGCAGATGAACATTTAGGCTAAAGGTATGCTGACCTCTTCTTCTTGTTCAGAGAAGAGCGGGGGCTGATATCCCATGGAACACTTGAAAGGCGAGTGACCAGTGGCCAAGCAGGGAATGGTGTTGCAGTTGTATTTCACACACACAAGTTGCTGGCTCCAAGTTGTAGGCTTGGGAGAAGCCTCGGATCTCTCCGCCATTCCCGCAGAGAACCAGGACATCTGGGGGGTTTTCAATAAGGCCCGCACTACATCTCTCCCTCCGCATCAACCCTACGACTGAGCTATTGACCTTCTCCCGGGTACTACACCGCCTCGGGGGCGGCTTTAATCCGTGCCGGGTCCGAAGACCAAGACCATGGACAGGTACATTCAGGATTCTCTTGCTGCAGGGAGTATTCGTCCATCTGCCTCCCCCACTGGCACAGGGTTCTTCTTTGTAGAGAAGAAGGACAAAACCCTGAGCCCCTGAGACCGTACTACCGGGGCTAAATTACATCACGGTTAAAAACGGTTACCCTCCAACATCTCCTCTGCTTTCGAACCTCTTCAGGGGACGATTATTATCTCTAAGTTGGACTTTCGAAACGCCTACCATCTGGTTCGGATATGGAAAGGAGATGTATGGAAGATAGTTTTTAACACTGCTAGCAGGCATTATGAGTACCTAGTTATGCCATTCAGATTTTTTTTTTGAATTCCCTCACTCCACCATCTCCTTCCTAGGGTATGTCATTTCTGCTGGAAATATGCAGATGGACTCTGACAAGGTGAGAGCGGCGGTGGATTGGCCACAACCCACATCCAGAGTGCAGCGGCGACGTTTCCAGGAGTTTGCTAATTTCTACCGCTGCTTCATCCGGGGTTACAGCACCTTGGCTTTCCCCCTCTCCGCACTCACCTCTCTCAAGTTTCCGTTCACGTGGTCTCTAACAGCTGACCGGGCATTCTCAAACCTCAAGAATCGATTCACCACAGCTCCCATCTTAGTCCATCCGTACCCGTCCCGTCAGTACGTGGTGGAGGTTGACGCCTCAAACGTTGGATTGGGGGCTGTCCTTGTATTTTCCTTTCCCATTGTCTTAACCCCGCTGAGAGGAACTCCAACGTGGGAAATCGAAAACTACTCAAGATGACATTGGAGGATTGGAGACACTGGTTAGAGGGGGCTGAACATACATTCATAGTGTGGACTGATCACAAGAACCTGGAATATCTCCGCACCGCCAAGCGCCTCAACTCTAGGCAAGCGCAATGGGCCCTGCTTTTCACTCTGTTCAACTTTACCATCTCCTATCGCCCAGGGTCCAAGAATGTGAAGCCGGATGCGCTCTCACGCTTCTCTAGCCCCGCTGCTACACCGTCAGACCCCAAGACTATCCTCCCTACCTCTTGTCTAGCGGCTGCACTCATCTGGGGTATTGAGAACCAGGTCCGTGAGGCGCAGCATTCGCAGCTGGATCCCGGGACAGGGTCCCCCGGCTAACCGGATGTTTGTCCCGGACTCTGCCCATTCCCCGGCCCTGGATTGGGCTCATTCCTCCAGACTTGCCATCCTGGCTCCCGTCGGACCCTGGCCTTTGTACGACAACGCTTTTGGTGGCCCACCATGGTTTCTGAAGTCTCCGTGTTAGTCATTGCCTCCACTGTGTGTACTCAGAATAAGACTCCACGGCAAGCTCCGGCTGGCCTCCTTCAGCCACTCCCTGTTCCTCACCGCCCCTGGTCTCATATATCCCTGGACTTCGTCACTGGCCTCCCTCCATCAGATGGCAACACCACTATCCTTACGGTGGAAGATAGGTTTTCCAAAGCTCATTTCCCTTCCCAAGTTACCCTCAGCCAAGGAGACGGCCCAGATCATGGCGCGGCACATCTTCTGGATCCATGGACTTCTGGTGGACATGGCCTCCAATCGCGGGCCTCAGTTCTCGTCACGGTTCTGGTAGGCTTTCTGCACCCTCATTGGGTTGTCGGCCAGCGTGTCCTCCGGTTTTCACCCCCAGTCCAACGGTCAGTCAGAGCGAGTCAATCAGGACTCTTCGCTGCCTTTTCTCCGCCAACCCCACCATCTAGAGCCAGCAACTTGTGTGGTTGGAATACTCCTGCAACGCCTTTCCCTGCTCGGCCAATTTTCTCTCGCTTTCCGAGTATTCCATGGGATATCAGCCCCCACTATTCCCTGAAAAAGAGGAAGACGTCAGCATACCCTCGGCCCACATGTTTGTCCACCACTGTCGCCGTACCCAGAAGACAGCCCTGTCTATTCTTCTCAAGACCAGCTCCAGGTATCGGTGACAGGCGGCTCTCCACCAGACCCCTGCGCCCCTGCTCAGGACCTGCCCCTCTGGGTGGAGTCTATGTGCCCAGGTAAGACGCCAGGTGGCGCCCCTAGAGGGGTGGCACCTTGATCTGTTTCACTTGTCTTGTGCTTGTCTCCACCCACCAGGTGTCTCCCATTTGTCCCCATTATCTCCTCTTGTCCTGTCCTGTGATCTTTTTGTATTTGTATTAGTCTTCGCAGTTCTAACCTTTCTGCTTGTCCTGACCCTAAAACTGCCCGCAGTCCTGTACCTGCCTGACTCTGATTTGGATTAAGACCCTTTTCTTGCCCCAACTACTCTTTCGCCTGCCCTTTGTACTATAAGAAACTCTGAGACTCGTACTATCCGCCTCCTGTGTCTGCATCTGGGTCTTAGCCTGAGTCATGATAGTACAAACTGGCAACAGATGAACAGAAAACACAGGTATAAATACACAGGAGCAAAGGGGGACAAATGGGAAACACCTGGTGGGGGGTGGAGACAAGCACAAGATGGGTGGAACAGATCAGGTTGTGACACATATACTATCACTAAGGACATACATTATATTATACTACTTTGTACCATTCTGGAAGAAAGCAATTGTCAGAGTGGTACAGTATACTGCTCTGTGCTCAGTGTGCACAGTATACCAAGAAGATGCCTGCAGCACATCACATTTTATGATTTCCCTTAATGTTTAAGCAGGAGGGCATTGTTTGTATGAAAAAGAAAACGAGTTAAGATACCATACTGTACTGTTTCACAAGTTACTTCATGAGCCTACTGTACAGCATGGGACTTTTGTTCAATAGAAGTACAGTATCTTTGGTTGGGAATACACAAAAGTGCGTCCCAAATGGCACCCTAGTCTCACTGTAGGTAACAGGGTGCCTTTTGGGACCCAAACTAAGTGTTGTAATACCTGTGCAGTTTCCCAGGCTGTAGATCCATCAGGGGAAAGTAGCTCGGAGAGAAACTTCACCACAGTAACAAAGTTGGTTTGCACCAAATTAACGAGCCCTCCCAAAGCTGGCCGGGAGCCCAGGGTCCGCTACACCAGACAATACATTTTCCCTTGTGGAGAAATGTATCCCATTAGACTTAGCATTGATATTTGTTAAAGTAATATGTTATTGATTTGACAATGCCAGCAGTGCATAAACAAGACTCTCTCTCTATGAATAATATATAGCAGTCTACATCATTGACATGACAAGTCTCTGGTATTATTAGCACTCGTGCTTATTAGCACTTACTTTGTCTGTAATTCAATGCCGCCATAGCAATGTTATTCGGCCATCTTGTTGTGTCAGCTATCTATCTAGATGCTGACTTTAGAGCAATAATATGGTTGTGATGTTTTCCCAATTTATTGTCTTCCCCAGCTCAATGAGCTGCAGCCTGGGAAGAGAACAGAGAGCGTGCAGAGTACATGGAGCTGTGGACAGGTGGAGTGTCCAGTTGCTCCTGCTACCCAGCCTGGGAAGAGAACAGAGAGCGTGCAGAGTACATGGAGCTGTGGCCCGGTGGAGTGTCCAGTTGCTCCTGCTACCCAGCCTGGGAAGAGAACAGAGAGCGTGCAGAGTACATGGAGCTGTGGCCTGGGAAGAGAACAGAGATTGTGCAGAGTACATTGAGCTGTGGCCCGGTGGAGTGTCCAGTTGCTCCTGCTACCCAGCCTGGGAAGAGAACAGAGAGCGTGCAGAGTACATGGAGCTGTGGCCCGGTGGAGTGTCCAGTTGCTCCTGCTACCCAGCCTGGGAAGAGAACAGAGAGCGTGCAGAGTACATGGAGCTGTGGCCCGGTGGAGTGTCCAGTTGCTCCTGCTACCCAGCCTGGGAAGAGAACAGAGAGCGTGCAGAGTACATGGAGCTGTGGCCCGGTGGAGTGTCCAGTTGCTCCTGCTACCCAGCCTGGGAAGAGAACAGAGAGCATGCAGAGTACATGGAGCTGTGGCCCGGTGGAGTGTCCAGTTGCTCCTGCTACCCAGCCTGGGAAGAGAACAGAGAGTGTGCAGAGTACATGGAGCTGTGGCCCGGTGGAGTGTCCAGTTGCTCCTGCTACCCAGCCTGGGAAGAGAACAGAGAGCGTGCAGAGTACATGGAGCTGTGGCCCGGTGGAGTGTCCAGTTGCTCCTGCTACCCAGCCTGGGAAGAGAACAGAGAGCGTGCAGAGTACATGGAGCTGTGGACAGGTGGAGTGTCCAGTTGCTCCTGCTACCCAGCCTGGGAAGAGAACAGAGAGCGTGCAGAGTACATGGAACTGTGGCCCGGTGGAGTGTCCAGTTGCTCCTGCTACCCAGCCTGGGAAGAGAACAGAGAGCGTGCAGAGTACATGGAGCTGTGGCCCGGTGGAGTGTCCAGTTGCTCCTGCTACCCAGCCTGGGGAACCCTCCTCTGCCAGCATCAATAATGGTCTCTACAGGTAAGCACAGGACAAGTTGGAGTAGCGATGGGGCATGACCAGTTATTATACTGTAGTTAAACCAGTGATAATGCACATATTACCAGTAACAGATGGACATTAGACTACATTGTCTCAAGATGGGACATACTGTACATTTAAATGAGGGATTCTGAAGAAAAAAAACATCACAATTGATCTATAAAATATCAATAGAATGGAACCTTCTCATTGTACCAACCTACAGTATATATACACTACTGTTCAAACATTTGGGTTTGCTTAGCAATGTCCTTTTTTAAAAGAAAAGCACATTTTTGTCCATTTTTTAAATAACATCAAATTGATCAGAAATACAGTGTAGACATTGTTAATGTTGTAAGTGACTAAAGCTGGAATCGTCTGAAGGAATATCTACATAGGTCGTACAGAGGCCCATTATCAGCAACCATCACACCTGTGTTCCAATGGCACGTTGTGTTAGCTAATCCAAGTTTATCATTTTAAAAGGCTAATTGATCATTAGAAAACCCTTTTGCAATTATGTTAGCACAGCTGAAAACAGTTGTTCTGATTAAAAAAGCAATAAAACTGGCCTTCTTTAGACTTGTTGAGTATCTGGAGCATCAGCATTTGTGGGTTTGATTACAGGCTCAAAATGGCCAGAAACAAAAAACGTTCTTCTGAAACTCGTCAGTCTATTCTTGTTCTGAGAAATGAAGGCTATTCCATGTGAAAAACTCCCTTCACAGAACAGTACAAACTCTAACCAGAATAGAAAGAGGAGTGGGAGGCCCCGGTGCACAACAGAGCAAGAGGACAAGTACATCAGTGTCTAGTTTGAGAAACAGACACCTCACAAGTTCTCAACTGGCAGCTTCAGTTCCCGCAAAACAGCAGTCTCAGCATCAACATTGAAGATGCGGCTCTGGGATGCTGGCATTCTAGGCAGAGATGACCTAACACAACGTGCCATTGGAACACAGGAGTGATGGTTGCTGATAATGGGCCTCTGTATGCCTATGTAGATATTCCATAAAAAATCTGCCGTTTCCAGCTACAATAGTCATTTACAACATCAACAATGTCTACACTCAATTTCTGATCAATTTTATGTTATTTTAATGGACAAAAAAAATATGCTTTTCTTTAAAAATCAAGGACATTTGTAAGTGACCCCAAACTTCTGAACGGTAGTGTATGTATGTATGTATGTAAGTATGTATGTATGTATGTATGTATGTATGTATGTATGTATGTATGTATGTATGTATGTATGTATGTATGTATGTATGTATGTATGTAAGTATGTATGTATGTATGTATGTATGTAGGTATGTATGTTGCGAATTCACATATAAAGTCAAATGCACACCATCAAAGGGAGTGTAACCCACTCTGACTCTGTCAAGTCACTCAGTCAGAACAGAAAAGCAGAAAGGTAGTGCCGAAAACATTTGAGACCAAAAAAAGGGCTCGAGGCCGACGCTGCTAATTTTGTGAAATGAACAGACTTATTTACTAATAGTTCTGGTACTGCTTGTCCGAGTGCTGTGTCTGTGAGAGAAAACAGAGAAAGACACACTAATGCACACTGACACACTGCTGCCAGTTAGGCCTAATATTGTGGTTGTATATTGTGGCTGTATATTGTGGCTGTATATTCTATGAAATACATTTCATACCTACTATAGTGGAATCACATTACATTACATCGCCACCACCACTGAAGGCTGGAAAGTCCCGCCTATCTCCAGCTTATTTCATTTGCTGAAAGACCCATCGCTTCTTATCAGAAAGACGCGTGTGTCACTGTCAAACGTACCACAGTGGTAGAAATCTATGCGTATTCACATAAACTAGTCCCTGCATCGTTCTATGACAAACACAGAAGGTTGTATATTGAATTCAATAGAAGAAAACAGAGATAGGCAGAGAGAGAGAGACTGTCAGTTCCTTAATGTAGCCATTGGCTGTATTATACAGCCAAAACATTAAGGAACTTGTAGTCTCTTGCTCTCTTTCTCTCTCTGTTTTCTTCTATTGAATTATATGTAGTCTAATATTTAAACACTTAGCTACATGGGCAAGGGGGAACACATGGCATGCACTTATTTGAACATGTAGTTAAGCTGTTATAAGGTATACAGAGGAGAACAAGGAGAATGTGGACTAGTGGCTAAAATGCCAAGGCTGAATTTTTGTCCCAGTCCGCCCCTGCCTCAGAATGCTATTTTCTGTATTCTCCACATAGAGAGACCTATCACAACAACAGACTATGATGGACACTGACAGTTGGTTACTTGGTTCAATAAAGTAAGTCTTTATTTTTCTGTTTCATTCTGTTTATGATCTGCACCACTATCAAAGAGAAAACAATTAATTTCACTTAATACTCAGATGTGGATGTACTGGATACTACACATCAAATCAGTATGTGAGCAATAACATGAGGTTATAAATATTTTAAAGACAATATCCTAATGTAAAAGTATAAAATATTATGCATTTGGTGTACTATTTATAGGGCTAGGTTAAAACTATTATTTTGATCTCAAGTCCTTGCGTCCATAGCTCTGTCTATGAATTTGAGAGTGGTTACATTTCTCCAGCCCCGTCCTTCAGCTGTTGATCAAAACAGTGCCGGGGTGTTCGCTTGGTGGTGTTAGATCTGCAATTCCCCCTTTAAGTTAGTCTGCCCCATTTATTTTTGTTGCTGTTATATCAGCAGATTTTCTACCAAAGCATTTCAAAACACCTCACAAGACTAAAATAGTTTCTGTAATTAGAAAAGACTCTCTTTTTTACCCCCAAAAAAGAACAAATATAGCGTCACTAAAGCACTGAGTTACACAATCTCATTCAAAAGAGCACATTCACTGTTTTGACCTGCACAACTTCACCTGGCAACAGATCTCTTAAAATAATTATTATATAATAATAATAATATTGTAGATCGGGCAACCGGGAAAAAGTGTTTGAAAAAATGTTTCTTGTTAAAAGCCGTCATCTGGGGGCCTCCCGAGTGGCGCAGTGGTCTAAGGCACTGCATTGCAGTTCTAGCTGTGCCACTAGAGATCTGGGTTTGAGTCTAGGCTCTTATGCAGCCGGCCGCAACCGGGAGACCTATGGGGTGGTGCACAATTGGCCCAGCATCGTCCGGGTTAGGGGAGGGCTTGGCTGGCAGGGATGTCCCTGTCCCATTGCGCACTAGCGACCCCTGTGGCGGGCCGGGCGGAGTGCACGCTGACATGGTTGCCAGGTGTATGGTGTTTCCTCCGACACATTGGTGCGGCTGGCTTCCGGGTTAAGTGGGCATTGTGTCAAGAAGCAGTGCGGCTTGGTTGGGTTGTGTTTCGGAGGATGCACGGCTTCACCTTCACCTCTCCTGAGACTGTACAGGAGTTGGAGTGATGAGACAAGACTAACTACCAATTGGATACCACGAAAAAGGGGCTAAATGAATTAAATTAAACACAAGTTGTCCATCAGCCTCTGTATAACCAACATTGATAATAAAATAAATAAGTCCACCAAAACAAATGTTCTTCCCAGAAACAGTCAGACACTATAAGTGATAGTTCACATTAAGAACTTTTGAAAATGAAGTGCGAACAGTAATCAAACAAGTACACATTATTTAAATGACACATTATTTAAATGATCTAAAACATTTCTTAGGGGACTAAATTAATACTTACTGATTGTGGTCTATGCTACAAAGATCACGAACGGAATATTTCCAACATCTCAGACAATAAACCATTTTAAAACCATATTAGATAAAAACATGGCAACAAAGAACAAAGAAATGAAAGCTGACAGTAAAATACTCCATTCTCAGAGTAAGAAAATAGATCATGTGCTGCAACCAGGTAAATTCAACAGAAGGATGCATTGTTGATTGCTGTGTGAATGTCTTTGCATGTGTGCCTATGCATTCATGCAGGCATTTGTGTATATTTATCTCAGATCATGTATTGCTATTGCTATGCCATCGTATTTTTACAACAAAGAACATTACTAAGACTAAGTACAGTAAGATCAACAATTGTCAATTATTTACAATTGTATGATCATATGACCAAATATACAACATCTCATATAAAGAAAAGTTACAGTTGGCCATAAAATGAAACACTGAATGTAAACATTGCAGTACAGCGTTTTTGTAAGATTTGGTAAGGCCCCAATTTTCTTTAATAAAAAAATATTTGGTAAGGCTAAAAATGTTCAGTGAACTCCTGGTAGTATAACAATGTTCATTATACTCCATGAACTCCAGTACAGTATTTGCTAAATATATAAGCCTACTTCAACTTATATAACATACTGTCACTCACATGCTACGCACTGTACCTCAAAACACCTCTAACGCCTCCACAACAAATACCAATATATATTTTGTTAATATATTTTTTTATATAAATTAGGCTTATCATTTTTACAGAAATTACACTTCAACATCATGTCTGTGGAGGAACTATAATTTGTGCAACAGTCTACCATGAGGCAAACCCCTTGCACTGGAGCATCTGAATGGGCCCTTTACAACAGGCCTCCAACCAATACCCCATGAAAGTGATGCGTTCCTATGTCATACGTCCGTATCTATGTCCCTGGGCCCGGTTCCCCAAAAGCATCTTAAAAGGAGAATTTCATTATTTAGGAACCTAATCTGTAAATTGGTGATGTACTGTAAATGGCATGCTATTGAAAGGTCCAGACACTTTCACTTGGTTTTGAGAAACTTACACTAGCAGCGATTGACTTTCTGAGTTCCAGGACGTCCAAAGAACACAAAACAACCACCTAAATACGTCTTTTTACAAACGGCAAAGCTCTTAGCATCATGATGCAGGTCTTTAGAATCTTTACAAATGAAATTGCGGATAAAGTTCAGAATGACACAATGTTATAATACATTTTGTGGTTTGGGGCACATAAGGGGTGTGGGGACCAATTGAAAGAAAATAAATCAAACATCTTTTTAAAATCAATAATATACATATTAACAACTGAAACAGTGATGAATGTGGGGCCAGAGTAAATGGCATTTGGGGGGATGGGGGGGAAATGTCCATACAGAAGCATGTAAGGTAAATAACCGTTGAGGGGGTGTGGGGAGGAAATGTCCATGGGGGAGTAGCGGGGGGGATCCATGGGGGAGTGGCAGGGGGAGATGGAAGACCCGTCAAGAAGTGCAGGACCCATGTACATATGGACGAGTTCAGACCCATGGCCGTGAGCTTTGTAATGAGCTTATAGGGCACTATGGTATTGAACGAGCTGTAGTCGATGAACAGCATCCTCACATATAATTATATGATGGCATATTGTTTGTGCATTGCTTTTGTCCAGGTGGATAAGGGAAGTGTGCAGTACAATGGCGATTGCGTTGTTTGTGGATCTGCCAGGGTGGTAGGCGAACAAGAGGGTAGAGTGTGTTGGGGAGGGAGGTGAAATGGTCTTTGACTAGCCTCTCAAAGCACTTTATGATGACAGAATGTCATTTGCCATACGGCCTCAGTGGAGACTGAGTGTGTAGCCCACATTGTCATCGATGGCTTTCCTGGACAGCTCAGGGTCATTGTGCTCAAAACGTGAGAAAAAGGTGTTTAGCACCTCCGGTAGGGTGGCATTGGTGACCTGCCACACATGCCTTGTGTTTGACCCGCTGAATTGCTCCTCCACTTGAATTGCTCCTCCACTCCACTGAATTGCTCCTGTCCCTATACTTGTGTTTTGCCATCTTAATCGATCTGAGTAGGTCTTATTGTACTGTTTAACCAAACTATTGTCCCTGGTATCCTTGCCCTGTTTATAAGCAGCATCGCTCTCTTTCAGTTTTCCTACAAGGCTGCTATCAATCTGCCGTTTTTTAATTCAAGAACGTTTTGAAAGACACTATTGGTATCACGTCATCTATGCATTTTCTTATGAATCCGGTGACTGAGTCGGCGTATTCATTGATTTTATCTCCAGAGGGGACCCAAAACATATTCCAGTCCATGTGATCAAAACAGTCTTGGAGCGTGAATTCTGATTGATCAAACTCTGTACAGACCTGTCCACCGGAACTTCCTTCTTGAGTTTTTGTTTGTAGGTGGAGAGAAGCAAGATGGAGTCATGGTATGATTTTGCTGAAAGGAGGATGGGAGATGGCCTTATACCCATGTCGAAAGGTGTGTAGCAGTGGTCAAGAGTAGAATTTCCACAAAATAGACAGTCGACGTGTTGGTAATAATTTGGGTGCACAGCTCTCAAATTACTTTTGTTAAAGTCCCCCGCAACAATGAACGTTGCCTCCGGGAATGCGGTCTCCAGTTTGTTCAGGGTCTAATGAAGATCTTTGAGATCCTTTTTGGTGTCGGTTTGGGATGGGATGAACACAGACATGGCGGTAATCCCTGAGAACTCTCGGTAGCTAAAAAGGGCGACATTTGATGACCAAGTATTCCAAATAGGGGGAGCAGAAGCTTGCAAGTTCATGTACATTTCCTCCATCGCACCATGTGTTATTGGTCATAAAGCAGAGCCCAACACCTTTGCTCTTGCCAGAGAGAGCCCGCTTGCTATCCTTCAAAAAACACTAAAAACCGCTAGTTGTATATAATCCATTTGGATGTCGGAGGAAAGCTAAATCTCAGAAAGGTATGTTGCAGGATTGGATGTCCCTCTGGAAGGAGATCCTCACTCTGAGTTCGTCAATTTTGTTCATTTAATGACTGAACATTGGCGAGTAATATGCTCGGTAATGTAGGAAGGGGATCCCACGATGTCTCCGTTCGTGTCTTCGCTTCCTACTCTCAGGTAGACCTCGCAAGCAGCTAGGCGCCTCGCCAAAGAAGCTAGTCCATTGTTTCGATTTCTCACGGATTCGGGGAGGTCGGGGTGGACGGTGAGTACCAAGTGATTCATATTCTAATAGTTCTACCCGGTATGTAGTAATGCATGAAGTAAAATTATTATGAACATTTGAGAAAAACAGTAGAAATACACAACAAAAAGTAGAAACCTGTTTTATCAGAGCTCGAGGCGAGGCGCCCTTGGTCGGCGCTATCTTAGCCACCCACTCATACAGAGATCTCCGCTAAACATAGAGTTAAGATGTTTAGCTGTGTCTCTGTGACCACCGATAATTTCAGAACGAAGTCGACTACAAATACAAAGTTGGCAATGTCTTTGCAATTGTTACAAACAAGCAAATGACAAACAATGCTTCAAATGAAAACTAAGATGACTGCATTAAAAGATAAATAATATAGGCTGCATAGGCCTATTGTCACACCCTGGCCATAGAGAGGCTTTTATTCTCTATTTTGGGTAGGCCAGGGTGTGACTAGGGTGGGCATTCTAGTTTCTTTATTTCTATGTTTTCTGTTTCTACGTTTTGGCCGGGTATGGTTCTCAATCAGGGACAGCTGTCTATCGTTGTCTCTGATTGAGAATCATACTTAGGCAGCCTTTTTTTCCTTTGTATTTTGTGGGTAGTTATCTTTGTTAGTGGCACTATAGCCCTAGGAAGCTTCACGGTTGTTTCTTTTTGTCATTATGTGTAGCAACATGTGCAATGATGTGCCAAAGTTTGTGCATTATTATTGGATACGTGTTAGAAGCAGCCTCAATATTTGTTGCCATATGTGGAAATATCTAAAGCTGATCCGAGAGCAGCACGGCCTTTCTTTCGACCCTATCAGCATCGACACACGCTCCAACGACGCATTTAACAAACGTTCTCTCTGCGTGGTGTTTTGGGAAACGCATGTTACATATTCGGCCGATGTAGGAACGATAGAAACGTTAAAACACTCGTATGCCTACGTTACTATTGGGAAACCGGGCCCAGATCTTTTGAATGGTAATGAAGACTTTATAATCAAATTCAGGAAAACAATGTGATTTAAGATATCTATGACATAACATCATATTCATATTCGTGATTTAGTCATATCAATGCCTTCTCTAAAAATATTTGACGCTCAAGAAGTAAGATACATGGCAGAAAGGTAGAAAAGTCTCCTTTGAACTTCGTCTCCTGTTGCTTCGACAGCATGCCGGAGCATGCATGCTAGTTCTCTAGCCGAGAACTTACTCGTTTCGTCCTGCTAATAGGCATTTCTATTAAGATTTACATGAAACATTTTTACTTTTACTCTTTATTGATGCCAAGTTGTGGAAAGAACTGTAGCCTGGATTCCTTCATCAAACAAACGTAAACTATTCGGTTTCACCAACAAAAAAAACATTTCCCATCAACAAATGCAGATCCATAATGTCAAGGAACAAAACTTATGATATGTCGGGTTGAATGTGTCCCTCACTATCAAATACGTGTTTAAAACACACTTTTATCCAGGGTCTTCCGGATGTGGGCTGACATTGTAGATCACGCAGTAGCTAACTCTCACAGTAAGAACTCGTTACAGGCTTTTTGATGTGTTGTATATTAGATTACCATGTTTTTGTTAACGAACATTTCCAGCCGGTATTTTTTTTAATGCAAAAAATATTAATTGTAGACCTGGCGAGCTGCCGAAAGATTTGTAGTTCTAATGAAACGAATTTCACTTTTCGGCTTCATGCTTCTTCTTGGCCATCAAATACATTGAAAACCATCATATGGAAGAGTATACAATTTCACATACATCTTAAATGGCCACGTTTTCATGACTTGGATGATGGAAATTTGAGGCTCATTTTTAGCCTTCAAAACGGGAAACGTAACTAAAATTGACGTAACTTTCACATCGTATAGCGTTATACGCTGCTGAGGGAAACTCCACTCCTTTACAATTTACTCTCTCCTAATTGGTCCCACTCTACCTGCCAACTCCTCAGACCTTTGACCCCTATTCTGACCTCCTGACCTCTAGCCCTGACCTCTGATTGATTGGCCTTTAGAAGACCCAGCTGACAGGAACCCACTGCTGCTCTGAGCTCAGTCTCTCCAATGCCGTCTTCAGGCCGCAGAAGGCCCCCTCTAGGCTGTCATTGATGATGTTCAGGTCAAAGAAATGTCCGTAGGCACGCTGGATCTTCTCGCTCTCATCCAATGTCCTCTTCAGCTCAGAGTCCTGCATGGGAGGAACAACATGGTGATGATAGTGGTGATAGAGGTCTATGATAGAGGTCTACGCCCAAACAGTTCGAGCTTCTAATTTTAAAAATGTTTCTCTCCAGAAATAAGTCTCTCACTGTTTCCGAAAGTCATAGACCCCCCCAGCTCCCAGCTGTGCCCTAAACTGGGATATGCTTAACACCCCGGCAGTCCTACAATCTAAGCTAGATGCCCTCAATCTCACACAAATGATCAAGGAACCCACCAGGTACAACCCTAAATCCGTAAACATGGGCACCCTCATAGATATTATCCTGACCAACTTGCCCACCAAGTTCTCAATCATAATCTCAGCGATCAGTGCCTCATTGCCTGCATCCGCTATGAGTCCGCAGTCAAACGGCCACCCCTCATCACTGTCAAATGCTCCCTAAGACACTTCTGCGAGCAGGCCTTTCTAATTGACCTTGCCCGGGTATCCTGGAAAGATATTGACCTCATCCCGTCAGTAGAGGATGCCTGGTCGTTCTTTAAAAGTCATTTCCTCACCATCTTAAGTTAAATAAGCATGCCCCATTCAAAAGATGTAGAACTAAGAACAGATATAGCCCTTGGTTCACTACAGACCTGTCTGCCCTCGACCAGCACAAAAACATCCTGTGGCGGACTGCACTAGCATCGAAAAGTCCCCGCGATATGCAACTTTTCAGGGAAGTCAGGAACAAATACACACAGTCAGTTAGGAAAGCAAAGGCTAGCTTTTTCAAACAGAAATTTGCATCCCGTAGCTCTAACTCCACAAAGTTTTGGGACACTGTAAAGTCCATGGAAAATAAGAGCACCTCCTCCCAGCTGCCCACTGCACTGAGGCTAGGAAACACTGTCACCACCGATAAATCCACGATAATCGAGAATTTCAATAAGCATTTCTTTATGGCTGGCCATGCTTTCCTCCTGGCTACCCCAACCCCAGCCAATAGCTCTGCACCACCCGCAGCTACTTGCCCAAGCCTTCCCAGCTTCTCCTTCACCCAAATCCAGTTAGCAGATGTTCTGAAAGAGCTGCAAAACCTGGACCCATACAAATCAGCTGGGCTAGACAATCTGGACCCTCTCTTTCTAAAATTATCCACCGCCATTGTTGCAACACCTATTACCAGTCTGTTCAACCTCTCTTTTGTATCGTGCGAGATCCCTAAAGATTGGAAAGCTGCCGCGATCATCCCACTCTTCAAAGGGGGTGACACTATAGACCAAAACTCTTATAGTCCGACAGTGGGGCAAAAAAGAATTTAGTCAGCCACCAATTGTGCAAGTTCTCCCACTTAAAAAGATGAGAGCGGCCTGTAATTTTCATCATAGGTACACTTCAACTATGACAGACAAAATGAGGAAAAAAATCCAGAAAATCACATTGTAGGATTTTTTATGAATTTATTTGCAAATTATGGTGGAAAATAAGTATGATGAAAATTACAGGCCTCTCTCATCTTTTTAAGTGGGAGAACTTGCACAATTGGTGGCTGACTAAATACTTTTTTGCCCCACTGTATATCCATCCTGCCCTGCCTTTCTAAAGTCTTTGAAAGCCAAGTTAACGAACAGATCACTGACCATTTCGAATCCCACCGCACCTTCTCCCCTGTGCAATCCGGTTTCAGAGCTGGTCACGAGCGTGGCTGAGGGGCACCCAAGGTACTAAACGATATCATAACCACCATCGATAAAAGACAGTACTGTACAGCCGCCTTCATCGACCTGGCCAAGGCTTTCGACTCTGTCAATCACCGTATTCTTACCGGCAGACTGAACAGCCTTGGTTTCTCAAATGACAGCCTTGCCTGGTTCACCGACTATTTCTCAGATAGAGTTCAGTGTGTCAAATCGGAGGGCCTGTTATCCGGACCCCTGGCAGTCTCTATGGGGGTACCACAGGTTTCAATTTTCGGGCCGACTCTCTTCTCTGTATATATCAACTATGTCACTCTTGCTGCGGGTGATTCCCTGATCCACCTCTACGCAGACAACACTATTCTGTATACATCTGGCCCTTCTTTGGACACTGTGTTAACTACCCTCCAAACAAGCTTCAATGCCATACAACACTCATTCCGTGGCCTCCAACTGCTCTTAAACGCTAGTAAAACTAAATGCATGCTTTTCAACCGATCGCTGCCTGCACACGTCTGCCCAAATAGCATCTACTCTGGACGGTTCTGACATAGAATATGTGGACGATTACAAATACCTAGGTGTCTGGCTAGACTGTAAACTCCTTCCAGAGTCATATTAAACATCTCCAATCCTAAATTAAATCTAGAATTGGCTTCCTAATTCACAACAAAGTCTCCTTCACTCACGCTGCCAAACATACCCTCGTAAAACTGACTATCCTACCGATCCTCGACTTCGGCGATGTCATTTACAAAATAGCCTCCAACACTCTACTCAGCAAATTGGATGCAGTCTATCACAGCACCATCCGTTTTGTCACCAAAGCCCCATATACCACCCACCACTGCGACCTGTATGCTCTCGTCAGCTGGCCCTCGCTATATATTCATCGCCAGACCCACTGGCTCCAGGTCATCTATAAGTCTATGCTAGGTAAAGCTCCGCCTTATCTCAGCTCACTGGTCACTATAACAACGCCCTCCCGTAGCAAGCGCTCCAGCAGGTATATCTCACTGGTCATCCCCAAAGCCAACACCTCCTTTGGCCGCCAGTTCCAGTTCTCTGCTGCCAATGACTGGAACGAATTGCAAAAATCGCTGAAGTTGGAGACTTTTTCCTCCCTTACTAACTTTAAGCATTAGCTATCTGAGCAGCTTGCCGATCACTGCAGCTGTACACAGCCCATCTGTAAATGGCCCATCCAATCTATCTACCTCATCCCCATATTGTTTTTATTCACTTTTTTGCTCTTTTGCACCTCAGCATTTCTACTTGCACATAATTATCTGCACATCTATCACTCCATTGTTAATTTTCTAAATTGTAATTACTTTGCTACTATTTCCTATTTATTGCCTTACCTCCTCATTTGCACACACTGAATATATACTTTTTTCTATTGTGTTATTGACTGTATGTTTGTTTATTCCATGTATAACTCCGTGTTGTTGTTCATATCGCACTGCTTTGCTTTATCTTGGCCAGGTCACAGTTGTAAATGAGAACTTATTCTCAACAGGCCTACCTGGTTAAATAAAGGTTAAATAAATAAATTATAATAAATACAATCACAATTATAATAAAATCACGGACAAAATCACGGACAAATATGACTTATTTGCGTACAAATAATTGTGCCCATTCAAAAAGCGTCTGAGAGTAGGGGTGCTGATGTAGGACTACACATCAGGTCAAACTGATACTATGACATGACCGAGACGGTAACAAGGGGTGATGTAACACTGAGATTAGTGGTACACAGTCAGAAATTAATTGGTGTTAATGGGCTTATTACAGTTTTTCTCAATTGCTAAAACACAATTACTGAAACCTTGCTCCATTTCCTGAAAACATTAAACACAAAACCTCATCTTCATGCACTATTTACATAACCTCTGACTCCTCTTGCAAAATGAAACATTCGCCTCAAAACAGTTTTACCTGTGTTCAAAATCAAACACTGCTCTCAAATCATAAACAAAGTGATCAAAATGATATACACTCTCAAGCAGTCAGTAAACAGTCAGTAAACAGCAGTCAGTGAACAATACACCGAAAAATAGAAAATACATTGTTCAAAACATACAATTCTCAGGGAGAAGTACATTTTTAATTTAAAAAAATATTCATATTTTTCCATCATTGTCCATTGATGAACGAAAACATGTTCTATCATAGTAGCAGAAAATACTACTCTGCTTTGCTCTTTGCAATTTTGTTTTTTGTTCTTCCTCCTCCTCCCTATTTTTACAGTACTGTACCCTGCATCTCACAAACTTGTCCTTTGTCTCTGTGATACTGTAATTATTGTTCTTTGTTGATATGAACCTGCAACCAGTCAAAATCTATTGAGCAGTCAGTACTGTTAATAAATGGAAAGCACAATGTTCAGGGCCATACAATTCATCTATTGTACAGTATACAGCCTACAATGCACTGTACTACAGTATCCATTCTCAGACTTTCTCCTTCCCACCTTCAACAACCTGTTTGCTCTCTGAACTGGCTTATATCGGTTGTGTCGCATCATTTGAAACAGGTTAAATCAATTTTGAGTGGTTGTGTTCAATCAATGACATATGTTCTCTATTTGTATTTGATGGTTGCCACTTGTGTTTACCAGTATGGATGTCATATGCATATTAGAGTGCAGAATGTGTTTTGAGAATGAGAATGTGTTTAGAGTTTTGCTGAAAAGTCTGCAAATTGTGTTTTATCATGTGAAATGGTTTAAGGTATTGACAACAGACTGCATAATTAGCTAAATGAGTCAGGCAACTGAGAACTTTGTTCAGCCAATGGGTTTTAGTGTTTTAGCAATTGAGAAAAACTGTAATTAAATATGATGATTTGCTAGGGTTAATGCATGTTCAACATACCAGTCATACATTTTAACACGTTTCAAACAACATATTCTGCTAACCGGAACAATGATGTAGCTATGATACAACTGTCCAGTCTGTCTGGGACTCACCGTTAACTGCTTAGTCATCACTCCGGCTTCTTTGGCAGACTTATTCATGGCTTTGAGGACCTCATAATCTGGAGCCTCAATAAACACCACGTAGGGAAGGAACTCTGATGTCCGCAGAACCTTAAGTGCCTGCAGGAAGAAATTAAATAGTTGAAAAGCAGTTTTAATCATAGATTATTAGTAGATGCTAATGCGGTAACAAGCTATGAACCACTTGGGAATATTGAGACTCATTAAAGTATTCCATTCCTTCCATTTCATCTCCGTAATGCAAACCTTGGCTTTGGTTAAAAAATAAGAACGTTCTATATTAATCCTATTGCTTCACTGATCTATGTGCCAAAGTTTGGCATAGTGGTAATGTAGACAACAATCTCCATAAAACAATAACATACGGAGGGGGGACCCAATTCTGTTGTCCTTTCAAAAAGAAAGAAAAAAGATCAACCTCCTCTAGACATTGATGCAGAGGAAATGTGTCTGGAGTATTACACCGATGAATGAATAAAGATGCCCAGATGCTATAGTCTTACCTGTGGGTTGACATCCAGGATGCAGATCTTTCCAGCATCCACCACCTCATGGATGGAGTTGATCTTGGTGCCGTAGAGGTTCCCGTCGTACTCGCCGTGCTCCAGGAAGCGTCCGTTCTTAATGTCCGTATCCATCTCAGTGCGAGTCATGAACGAATACATCTGTCCATCCTTCTCATCCACCTTGGGTTTCCTCGATGTAACTGGAAACAGGTAATAAAGAGAGATTGACGGTTGATGTTGGGTGATGTACAGAAAGGTGTAGCAACTGACAAGCACAGTGCTGAGCAACACACACAGAATAAAGAAATGTAGTCCTTGTATCTCATACAAATGTGAATACAGTATTTGTATTTCTAAATGGTCTGTTTTTAAAAGATTTGTTTTAATATGGCATAAATCACAGAGGGTCAATGCCAATGGCTTGTGTTAAATACTACTGTAGTGCTACTCACAGGGGATGGTGGTCCCGTAGCGCAGGGGGTCTGACACCAACAGTTTGTTTTTTAGACTACGGCGGCCAACTCCCTGTGCTCCAATCAGAACCAACGTCTTCCGGCGAAACGGGGAAACCTTGGCAACCTCCTCGTAGATCCTCAGCTCGTGCCGATCAAACTCTGAACAGGAACATATTGATATCAGACATCCACATAATCAGTATTACTATCAGTATTACTTGACCTAATCTAATTCATGCTGCACATACACAATATAGCATACCACATTGACAACCGTTTACACTGTTTTCTAATAAAGTTTACAAGTAAATAATACAATGGCAGCAGTTTCAAACATTGTTACGTTTACGAATTGTCATTTTGGCACGAAAACCGTACCTGCATTTTTGGTTGTCAGATACATCATCTTTTTTTTCTTCCTCCCACCCATTCCAGAACAAAGAGGACCTGAGAAAGGCAACACACAAAATGTTGTCTTCGTTCAGTACTTCTCAACCCACTTAAATTGAGTCTTTATCAATTTAATGGATACTACCTGCCAGTCAGGGTCGGCTGCCTTTTACAATGTTGCTGCTCTGTATCATAAATCAAGTCTGCAATATGTAGCCTGTACCACCAGAGGGGAGTATGCCAATGCATTATAGCAGGGGCCTTCAAACTTACCCAGGCAAACAGCGTCCCAGGGACCCCCTTCATATATTAGCAACATTAATGTTCCCACGTCTTGTCTAATCATTAGGTGACAGATAATGGCAAGGAGAACTAATCAACATTTTATAAAGAATGGATTTAGAAGATTGTTTTTCATTATTTTGACCTCCCCACATTGGATTTGTTAGAGGAAGTGTAACTCTAACATAGCCTATTAGCTAGAAAGGTAACTCCAGCTGTTTAGCTGTATAAACAAAGTTTAGCTATGTGTTGGCAAAAATGTATGTTCAAGCGAAGAAAGCTTACTAGTAGTTTTATTCTCCTCTTTTCTACTGAAGATACGTCAATTAAAATGTTCTGCTGTTTCTAGTGATATTCATAAAAACATGAATAAAAAAAGATTTTAAAAAATAAAAATAAATAAATAGGACTCCAGGTTGAATACCCCTGCATTACAGAAAGGATGGCAGCTCAATTTGATTACAACAGTACACCTGGGAATCTCTGTCACTGCCCAGTCATCTTTTCAGTATGGCTGGCTGGGAATCTCTGTCACTGCCCAGTCGTCTCTTCAGTATGTCTGGCTGGGAATCTCTGTCACTGCCCAGTCGTCTCTTCAGTATGGCTGGGAATCTCTGTCACTGCCCAGTCGTCTCTTCAGTATGGCTGGCTGGGAATCTCTGTCACTGCCCAGTCGTCTCTTCAGTATGGCTGGGAATCTCTGTCACTGCCCAGTCGTCTCTTCAGTATGGCTGGCTGGGAATCTCTGTCACTGACCAGTCGTCTCTTCAGTATGGCTGGCTGGGAATCTCTGTCACTGACCAGTCGTCTCTTCAGTATGGCTGGCTGGGAATCTCTGTCACTGCCCAGTCGTCTCTTCAGTATGGCTGGCTGGGAATCTCTGTCACATAAAGTATTTGGTCCCCACAATTCTTTATTTCACTGTTAATATTACAGAACCTTTGTTTTTTATTCAGAACATAATATATCCATTTAAATCATAAAATAAACAAATGACATTGACAAAATTGACACCCTTGATTTAATATTTGGAAGCACAACCTTAGGTCAAAATAACTGCAATCAAGCGCTTCCTGTAGCCAACGACGAGCTTCCTGCACCTCTGTACTGGCAGTTTGGGCCACTCCTCTTGTGCAAACTGCTCCAGTTCTCCCAGATTAGAAGGGTGCTGTTTTCAATGGAATTAGATCTGGTCTCATTGCTGGCCACTTCAGAACAGTCCAGCGTTTTGTCATTAACCATTCCTAGGTGCTTTTTGAAGTGTGTTTGGGGCCATTGTCCTGCTGGAAGACCCATGACCTTTGACGGAGACCCAGTGTTCTGACACTGGGTTGTCAGAAAGGCATGCTCAAGTCTTGTTTTGTCAAATTGCAGTCAGGCTTTCCAGTCTTTCTCTCAGCAGTGGGGTCCTCCTGGGTCTCCTACCATATAACCCCCTTCCATTGAGTTGGCGACAGATGGTGCGACAGATGGTGCGACAGGAAACTGTCCTACCTTGTGTCTGAAGGTCAGCTTGAATCTGTGTGGCAGTTGGCCGAGGTGCTTATCCACCATTCTAACAATCCTTCGCTGCAATCTTCCATCAAGTTTCCTCTTGTGGCCACGTCCAGTGAGGTTAGCTACAGTGGCATGGGCCTTAAACATCTCGATAACATTATGTACGGTGGAAACAGGAACATCAAGGTCTCTCTTGTGGCCACGTCCAGTGAGGTTGGCTACAGTGGCATGGGCCTTAAACATCTCGATAACATTACGTACGGTGGAAACAGGAACATCAAGGTCTCTCTTGTGGCCACGTCCAGTGAGGTTGGCTACAGTGGCATGGGCCTCAAACATCTCGATAACATTACGTACGGTGGAAACAGGAACATCAAGGTTTCTCTTGTGGCCACGTCCAGTGAGGTTGGCTATAGTGTCATGGGCCTTAAACATCTCGATAACATTACGTACGGTGGAAACAGGAACATCGAGGTCTCTCTTGTGGCCACGTCCAGTGAAGTTGGCTACAGTGGCATGGGCCTTAAACATCTCGATAACATTACGTACGGTGGAAACAGGAACATCAAGGTCTCTCTTGTGGCCACGTCCAGTGAGGTTGGCTACAGTGGCATGGGCCTTAAACATCTCGATAACATTACGTACGGTGGAAACAGGAACATCAAGGTCTCTCTTGTGGCCACGTCCAGTGAGGTTGGCTACAGTGGCATGGGCCTTAAACATCTCGATAACATTATGTACGGTGGAAACAGGAACATCAAGGTCTCTCTTGTGGCCACGTCCAGTGAGGTTGGCTACAGTGGCATGGGCCTTAAACATCTCGATAACATTACGTACGGTGGAAACAGGAACATCAAGGTCTCTCTTGTGGCCACGTCCAGTGAGGTTAGCTACAGTGGCATGGGCCTTAAACATCTCGATAACATTATGTACGGTGGAAACAGGAACATCAAGGTCTCTCTTGTGGCCACGTCCAGTGAGGTTGGCTACAGTGGCATGGGCCTTAAACATCTCGATAACATTACGTACGGTGGAAACAGGAACATCAAGGTCTCTGGAGATGGACTTGTGGCATTGAGATTGTCCATGCTTGACTACAATCTTGTGTCTGACGTCCTCAGATAATTCTCTGGTTCTTTCTTTTGTCCATGCTCGTTGCGGTACACACAGTGTCAAGAAAGATCTGGAGCTGGTTACTACAGGTACCAGTCCTCTTCTCTATTTAACCTGGATGAATACGTGATGTTTATACTGCAGGCACCTGCAACTCAAAACCGGTGAGTTCAATTCCAAAGTAAAGGAGAATCACCTGCTTGAAATCTAATTACATCTAACTACTTCTAGATGGTGCAAATAATATTGTCCGGGCCATGTTAGGATTTCTTTGTGGAATAAGCTAAGATATAAATAAATAATTGCGAATTTTTACTTTTATTATTATTATTTTTTGCACACTGAAGACATACGTATTTGGATACCAAAATGTTTATTTTTAAACCGTTTTCTGGAAGAAATTGTGCATATTTGAAAAAAGTGCAAAGGAGCCAATAGTCTTGGCCACGACTGTATGGCCATATCATATACTGTGTGAATAGCACCCACAAGTGTCCCATATTTGTCTCATACAGGTCCAAAGGCAGTATTAGTGCCTTAGTGGACTGCCTGACTCCCACCTCCCTCTACTGAAGTGAAGAGCATGTGGCTGCAGGCAGGGCGGAGTCACCACCTACCATCTGTGCTACAGACAGAAAGAGAACACTACAGTATGAATGTGACCTGGCACCTCCTGTCTAGAATGAGCTTAACGAGGAACAGCCTGCCTTTCTAAGTCTGCTGCTTTATGCTGGTCCCTCTTCACTGATTAAACAACCATCTTGAAGGGTGACGAGGGGACAAGCAGGCAGTCAAAGCGTATGCACACAAAACACCCAGAACAAAAAAATGTCTTTATTTTGTCGCAATTTATTCTACTCATGTTGGTGGACCATATTTTGCACATTCAGACAATAAAAAAGTATAATCTTATCCCATTTTAGTTTTTCTTGTTTTATCTTCCTGACAAATGTGGACTCCTGAGTGGAGCAGCGGTCTAAAGGCAGTGCATCGCAGTGCTAGAGGCAACACTAGAGATCCTGGTTCGATTCCAGACTGTATCACAACCAGCTGGGATTGGGAGTCCCATAGGGCGACACACAATTGGCCCAGCGTCATCCGGGTTAGGGTTTGGCTGGGGTAGGCCGTCATTGTAAATAATTTGTTCTTAACTGACTTGCCTAGTAAATGTGTTCCACTTGAGTAAATTGAGTGCTGTCTTTAGTGTGTAGAAGATGCCAAGCTTATTTGTATCCTCAGTATATAATATACAGTACCTGTAGTAACCAGCTCCAGATCTCTCTTGACAAAAGCCTTCCTCTTCTCCTCCAGTAGCTGGCTAGGGATGAGGCCTGCACTGCCCCCCACTAGGTGACATGCCTGTGGTGGAAATACATTCATAAAGTGCTTCTATCACTGCATTGCAACCACAACATATATATATTTTTTAACTATTTAGGATAAACATGATAAAGTGAAAGACTAAACAGTGGTTGTCCGTTAGAAGTGACTGACCTGCCACCAGTTGAGATCCTCCTGGTTGAAAAGCTGCAGGATGTCTCCACTGCTGAAGCCCAGGCCTGCCTCCTTACAGGGGATTAGGTTGTCATGGGACGGGTCGTAGTCAAAGTGACACTTCACATACGCCTGAGGGAGATGGAGAGGGAGCTCGGTGAACAGGTCAGAGCTTGAGTAGAGGTAAACGCCATCTAAACATAATACATAATATCCAGTGCTCAATACACTGACTACTTCAAAATGCTACGTTAAACACTTTATTACACTATTTGTTTACATGCCATACTACTATGAACACAATACCAGCAACCAGTGTGTGGTCTCAATGGTTCCTGGTGAATAGCTACAGTATCTGGTCAAGACCATCTCCATCAGACAGCCTTGCTCACTTGAAACTCATTCATCTGCCTCTTACTGTCCCAGACAACACAAAGCTAGAGCACCACCCCTGTATCCCATCTCCTGAAAATGGAAGAGTCGGAAGGAGTTAGAGCCCAAACAGGTAGCCATGGCAACCCTTCCCTATGCTCAACGGTGATTACTCATGGCAGCAAGTTGAAGTGTGAATGAAATGCTCCCCTCAGCCCCTGAGCTACTCTAGCCCTCCCATCACCCCTTCTACCCCCTGTGATTTTAGCAATGTGGAGGGAACTGTTGTCACTTGGAGTCACAGACAGGACACTGGTACTTAGCTCGGTCACCTCAGCATACACCAGCACAGTACAGAGGGATGGGAGTTAAAGTTGATACTTCGTAATATACCGGGCGGATCTCTTTAATGGACTGGATTAATTGAGCACTTAAGAGGAATGTATCATCCATTATCAATGTAGTGTAGCACCCACCTGCACAAAGCGCCTTGTATGTAATGTAATGTTACGGTGTTTGTACAAACTGTTTATCTCATTGTTGAGGGCCGCCATTGTCCCTGTTCCCAAGAAAGCTAAGGTAACTGAGCTAAACGACTACCGCCCCGTAGCACTCACTTCCGTCATCATTGAGTGCTTTGAGAGACTAGTCAAGGACCATATCATCTCCACCATACCTGACACCCTAGACCCACTCCAATTTGCTTACCGCCCCAATAGGTCCACAGACGACGCAATCGCAACCACACTGCACACTGCCCTAACCCATCTGGACAAGAGGAATACCTATGTGAGAATGCTGTTCATCGACTACAGCTCAGCATTTATCACCATAGTACCCTCCAAACTCATCATCAAGCTCGAGACCCTGGGTCTCGACCCCGCCCTGTGCAACTGGGTACTGGACTTCCTGACGGGCCGCCCCCAGGTGGTGAGGGTAGGTAACAACATCTCCACCCCGCTGATCCTCAACACTGGGGCCTCTCCTGTACTCCCTGTTCACCCACGACAGCGTGGCCATGCACGCCTCAAACTCAATCATCAAGTTTGCGGACGACACTACAGTGGTAGGCTTGATTACCAACAACGACGAGACGGCCTACCAGGAGGAGGTGAGGGCCCTCGGAGTGTGGTGTCAGGAAAATAACCTCACACTCACACTCAACGTCAACAAAACAGAAGAGATGTTCGTGGACTTCAGGAAACAGCAGAGGGAGCACCCCCCTATCCACATTGACGGGACAGTAGTGGAGAGGGTAGTAAGTTTTAAGTTCCTCTGCATACCCATCACGGACAAACTGAATTTGTCCACTCACACAGACAGTGTTGTGAAGAAGGCGCAGCAGCGCCTTTTCAACCTCAGGAGGCTGAAGAAATTTGGCTTGTCACCAAAAGCACTCACAAACTTCTACAGATGCACGATCGAGAGCATCCTGTCGGGCTGTCCGCCCACAACTGTAAGGCTCTCCAGAGGGTAGTGAGGTCTGCACAACGCATCACCGGGGGCAAACTACCTGCCCTCCAGGACACCTACACCACCCGATGTCACAGGAAGGTCATAAAGACCATCAAGGACACCAACCACCCGAGCCACTGCCTGTTCACCCCGCTATCATCCAGAAGGCGAGGTCAGTACAGGTGCGTCAAAGCAGGGACCGAGAGACTGAAAAACAGCTTCTATCTCAAGGCCATCAGACTGTTAAACAGACACCACTAACATTGAGTGGCTGCTGCGAACATACTGACTCAACTCCAGCTCACTTTAATAATGGAAATTGATGTCAAAAATGTATCACTAGCCACTTTAAACAATGCCACTTAATATAATGTTTACATACCCTACATTACTCATCTCATATGTATATACTGTACTCGATACCATCTACTGCATCTTGCCTATGCCGTTCTGTACCATCACTCATTCATATATCTTTATGTACCTATTCTTTATCCTTTTACACTTGTGTGTATAAGGTAGTAGTTGTGGAATTGTTAGGTTAGATTACTCGTTGGTTATTAACGCATTGTCGGAACTAGAAGCACAAGCATTTCGCTACACTCGCATTAACATCTGCTAACCATGTGTATGTGACAAATAACATTTGATTTGATTTGAAAATGTGTTATGATGATGGAGCAGTTTTGAGAGGCAAGGGAAATGTCTGCATAAACAGACAATAGCATCTCATGTGTCATCTCTCTCCCTTTCAGAGAAGCCATTTTGCAGCAACTCTCGGTTTGGACAGCCTGAAGTCGCCTCCGGAGATCAAAATACTTCAAAATGGACCCTCGCCAGTCGCCAGGAAGCATTTCAATGCCTTAACCTCTACATTTTCTTCTCAGAACCTTTTGAAATGCGCCAAATGTAATTTCCAAAAGAATAGCCCAGGGACTGATTTCAAAATGTCAGTGGACTGGATGGACAGTACAGAACTGTGGGCTATTAGCATGCCATGAATTACTGCTATTTGAGAGAGGTGTCCAGTCCTGTGAGCTTTTCCTTGATCTCTGGGTCAGTTACCGAAGAGTCGCTGGTTCAAATACTCCAGCCGACAAGGTGAAAAATCTGTCGATGTGCCCTTGAGCAAGGCACTTAACCCTCATTTGCACCAGGTGTACTGTATTACTATGGCTGACCCTGCAAAAGAAAACCTTTCACTCTACCTATCCGGTGTATCTGACAAAACATTTTATTGTTATTTATTTCATTTGGGTCATGATGCCACTGAGTACAATCAATCTCGCACACTCTTTCCCACTGGGCACACAGTGGTTGGAACAACAGTGTTTCAACATCATTTCATGAAATGACATTGAACCAATGTGGAATAGACATTGAATTGACATCTGTGCCCAGTGGGTTGTCTCCTCAGAGATTCTGGGTCCATTAGCTAGACTCACAGAGCTAAGGACACTATACTAACAAGGAATCCAAAGGCTGGGCGGAAAGGTTCAAGGGGACTAATAGTAACCAGTAATGTGTTTTAGGTGTATTCATTTAGGGTGCATACACTATTTTGAATAACTATTTTTGTCAACTGAATGCTGAGTCTGTGGGTTGAAATAACCGATTGAAACATTTTCTTTCTAGTTGGAACAGATGTACTGTACAGATCTTTTTCTGTTTTTCTGGCCCTTTTTGGTTTGCTCTCTCATCCTCACGGTGACTCCAGTAGCTAATTCATTATTCATGAGAGAAAATCCATTAGTAGGATACACTTAAAAAAAATAAAAAATCTCACAAAATTGTAAAAGTAAAATTGCCACAAGGTTAAAGACTGCAGGAGGGAGACATTGACTCTACAGTATTTTCTGAAAAACCAAATAGAATTTCATGTAAATCTGAAAAGATTTGATAAGGCTAAGTGGACGTTTTTGGCATATTGGATACACATATAAAATGCTTTCAGATATACAGAAATCCCAAAACAGATATGGGCTAGGGTTACATTTATACTGAACCAAAAAATAAACACAACATGTAAAGTGTTGGTCCCATGTTCCATGAGCTGAAAATGTTGTGCACAAATTTGTTTACATCCCTGTTAGTGAGCTTTTCTATTTGGCAAGATAATCCATCCACCTGTCTGGGTTGGCATATCAAGAAGCTGATTAAACAGCATGATCATTAAACAAGTGCACCTTGTGCTGGGGACAATAAAAGGCCACTTTAAAATGTGCAGTTTTGTCACACAACACAATGCCACAGATGTCTCAAGTTTTGATGGAGAGTGCAATTGGTATGCTGACTGCAGAAATGTCTAAAGTATTGAATGTTCATGTCTCTATCATAAGCCGCCTCCAATGTCATTTTAGATAATTTCGCAGCATGTCCAACCTGCCTCACAACAGCAGAGCACGCGATACCACGCCAGCCCATGACCTCCACATCCTGGCTTCTTCACCTGTGGAATTGTCTGAGACCAGCCACAAGGACAGTTGAAGAAACTATGGGTAAATAAGGTATTTCTGTTTTTATTTTTAATACATTTGCAAACATTTCTAAAAACCTGTTTTTGCTTTGTCAAGGGGTATTGTGGGTAGATTGATGAGGATTTTTATTTATTTCATCCATTTTAGAAAAAGGTTGTAATGTAACAAAATGTAAAAAAGGGGAAGGGGTCTGAATTCTTTATTTCGGGTAGCTATTTGGTCAACTATTAAACTAACTACTTAACAGTCGTATGGTTTGGAGTTGGAAGTTGTTCAGGGTCCTGTTGGCTCCAGACTTGGGGCAGAGGTACAGTTTGCCGTGCAGTAGCAGAGAGAACAGTCTATGACTTGGGTGGTTGGAGTCTTTTGAAAATGTTTAGGGCCTTCATCTGACACTGACTGGTATAGAGGGTCCTGGATGGCAGGTCATATGGTTCACTGTATGGGGTCACAGAGAAATCATGGGTCAACTCACCTGGCGTGGGGTGTGAGGCTCCTGGTAGCTGGGGAGGATCTTGAGCACCACACTGCCGCTGGCCTCTTTCAGCATCTGCTGGAGCACCTTGGGGTCGTTGCCCACCTCTTTCGCGTTCACCTCCTTGATAATGTCACCGACGTGGAGGAGGCCCTGCTGGTCAATCATCCCGCCGTGGAGGATGCGGGCGATCACCAGCTCTCCGCTCTCTACCCGAAACGTCACACCCTACAAAGGCAAAGATATAGCACTGTATTTTACATTGCCGTTTTTAACTACATGAGCAGAGTCAAAGAAAAGTAACAAATCCATGACACTGAGTGGAAGGACCTACAAAGGTATAACAAGGACCGCCATTTTGTTTTTAAATTTCATTAAGAAACATACTCACAAACACAACAAACAGTTGCACTGTAAGCCACTGTAAAGTAAGCCATTTCAAAATGGCTGCCAGGGTGTCCAGCATTTCTTGCCCCTCACTGAGTCTTACCAGGTGCTCTCCAGACACCTTGCGGATGCCCACCATCCTGACTGCGTCTGGGGCTACAGGCTGGGTGTTAAAGGCAGCGTCCATGAAGGAACAGGGGCTGGGAGGAGGAGTCTCAAAGGTCTTGGATGCCACCGAATCATGGGTTTCCAGGAGAGACTGTGTGTGGACCAATAGGGGCAGAGGATAATGATGTTGATGATTGCATGACACATACTGTAGGATGGAATTGATCTAGTACGATTCACAACTGATCTTAAGAAGACGGCATTCGATACATTAAACACGGTAGCATGCCATCCATGGTAGCTACATAAGTTAGGTCACTTTTCCCTCAATAAGGTAAAGTTCTTGGAGAATGGGTCAAAAAAAAACTCTGTGTAGAAGTCCCACAGTAGGAGTGCTGATCTAAGATCAGTTTGGCCATTCCGATCATAATGAATAAGATTACGTAGACAGGGGGGAACTTGTCCTAGATCAGCCCTGATAAAAGCTTAAAACATTGAGTGTTTAGACCTGGAAATGTGGCTCCTTCAGTATGCGTGCCAGTTCATCTGCAGCCTTGTTCCTGTGCGTGAGGGGAGTGAGCACCTTCAGGATGTCCTGCACCAGCTCCATGTTGTTGTCACTCACCGCCTCCAGCCTGGACTCCTCCAGGTTCTCATGGGCCTGAGGGTAGCATGGAGACGGGAACTGAAGGTAAAAAAAGGTCTTGTTAATAACCATCTTTGTTGGAAATTTTAGCCTACTCTATTTAGCCGACACTTTTATCAAACGCGACTTACAGTGCAGTGTGCACACATTTTTGCATTCAATCCCACGACCCTGGCGTTGCTAGCGCCATGCTTTTACCAACTGTGCCACACAGGACTATTAGAACCAAATCAGAACCAATTAGTGCCAAATCTCACAACGTACTTAGGCCATACAAATAGTCACAGAGTATTCACCATTCGCTCAGTTCTTTTCTAGCAATAAAGTCAATAAATTGTGAAAAGACGGGAAATCCCCAAATAAACACAGTACAACTCCCATTCAGAAACAAACAACAAACGTCTCAGAAGATAAGCATCTGCCCTAAAACAGTCAAGTACGCTGTGTGTTGTCTCCCTGTGCTGTGGAGCATCAACATGAGTTTTTTTTTGTCTCTCGTACCGAGGGCACTGGGCCCTCACCTTTCACCACGACTGGCCTCTGGCCCACCCACCATGTGGAACTAGTGAACTGAATGATAATGTGTTACTGCTTATCAATCTCCAAATGTTTCTTTTTGGCTCCCAGTAACAGCAAACCCTTTAATTTAGAAGTTTGAAACGCTGCATAGTACTTAAATGGTTTAACCTGATATCAACTAATGCTGTCTTAAACCCATTAGATAAACCAGTACATACATTGGTAGGTACAGTGTAACTATAGTGTTGATTCAAATTAGCACCAGATAAATGAAGGAGAACACGAAGAAGACTACTCAAATAAGGATCTCTATGCATAGCCGTTACAGTACGCCGCTGCATAGAATATAAAGATAGAATAGTCAATTATAAATGATCCATCATCCTGCTACGTTACGCCCAAACAGATACAAATAGCCATGTTGTTTTGTGGGTAGATTCACAGAGACAGTCCTACTCCCTTGGGCCTGTTGTCTAATCTCTGATCTGGCAGCCATGGGCTGTTTGTTTACGTGAGGGAAAGGAGAGCGCCCCTGCTGTTAAACAAGACGGACAGAAACACAATACACACACAGTGTAACGGTTTTCTTCCTCTTCTGACGAGTAGTAGGAAGGATCGGACCAATATGCCGTGTTATTTTATTAGAACAGAAACACTAAACAAAATAACAACGAGAGTGAAATGGAAATGAAACAGTCCTGTAAGGTGCAGCAACACAAAACAGAAAACAACTACCCACAACTCGAAACCAGGCTGCCTAAGTATGGTTCTCAATCAGAGACAACGATTGACAGCTGCCTCTGATTGGGAACCATACCAGGCCGAACACATAGAAATACAAACATAGAATACACACCCACATCACACCCTGACCAAACTAAACATAGAAACATACAAAGCAATCTACAGTCAGGGCGTGACACACAGACAGACACTCACACACACACACACACACACAAAGAGAGAGAGAGAGACACACACCCACACACATATAGAATGTGTTTTGGTAAGGAGCAAGCTTCAGAGAGTGGCCCTTGGACAGCAGAACAGCACAGCCAAAGGCAGGTTATGCCGCCATATAATAGCTATCTTTGCCCTCTGCTGTTGTTGTCTGGCTTTGTAAGCTACTTCACAGGCACATTGGAAATATGGGAGGCTGAAGAATCCAAATAGAGCAAAAGAGCTGCAAGTCTGTTGTCATTTATTTAGATACAGTCATGCAAAAATGGGTTCAAAAAGGGTTCTTCAGCTGTCACCATTGGAGAAACCTTTTGGGTTCCAGGTAAAACCCTCTGTAGAAAGGGTTCTACATGGAATCCAAAGGGGTTCTACTTGGGGAAAAATAGGGTTCTTCAAATGGTTCTCCTACGGGGACAGCCAGATAATCCTTTTAGGTTGTAGATAGCCTTTTATTTTAAGAGTGTAGGCCAACTAAATACGTGAGTGAGAGCAAGAGCGCATTTGTTATCTCATGATCTACAACTTCAATAGTTCTGATGACTCCAAGATAAGGAGCCAAGCAGTAGCTGCCAAGGAAATTACTGATCATAATGTTCTGTAGTTTTGTGAATGGCTTTTGGCATAGCTGCTTCTGCCAATATCCATTCATTATATATATATATATATATATCTCTTACCATCGTTTAGACAAGCATTTCGCTACACCCGCAATAACATCCGCTAAATATGTGTATGTATAACATTTGATTTAATAGTACAGAACCTTGCTGAATACACACAGGGCCCTGTTCAAAAGCCCTGTAAGGAATCGGGTGCCATTTCAGATGCACCACGTAATATATTCAATTTATTCTTTACCATGAATATTATACAATAGACCCGCTACTGTCTCAAGTCCTTGAACATGGACCAGTGCTCTTACAGCTGGCATCTGTGGATGAATCATTTATGATGTTTCCCATCGATAGACACAAAGGGCACACACACAGATAAAACACACAGATAAAACACACAGATAAACACACAGATAAACACACAGATAAAACACACAGATAAAACACACAGATAAAACACACAGATAAAACACACAGATAAACACACAGATAAACACACAGATAAAACACAGATAAAACACAGATAAACACACAGATAACACACAGATAAACACACAGATAAACACACAGATAAAACACAGATAAAACACAGATAAACACACAGATAACACACAGATAAACACACAGATAAACACACAGATAAACACACAGATAAACACACAGATAAAACACAGATAAAACACAGATAAAACACACAGATAACACACACAGATAAACACACAGATAAAACACACAGATAAAACACACAGATAAACACACAGATAAAACACACAGATAAACACACAGATAAAACACAGATAAAACACAGATAAAACACACAGATAAACACACAGATAAACACACAGATAAACACACAGATAAAACACAGATAAAACACAGATAAAACACACAGATAACACACACAGATAAACACACAGATAAAACACACAGATAAACACACAGATAAAACACACAGATAAACACACAGATAAAACACACAGATAAACACACAGATAAAACACAGATAAAACACACAGATAAAACACAGATAAAACACACAGATAAACACACAGATAAACACACAGATAAACACACAGATAAAACACACAGATAAACACACAGATAAACACACAGATAAAACACACAGATAACACACACAGATAAAACACAGATAAACACACAGATAACACACAGATAAACACACAGATAAACACACAGATAAAACACAGATAAAACACAGATAAACACACAGATAACACACAGATAAAACACACAGATAAACACACAGATAAACACACAGATAAACACACAGATAAACACACAGATAAACACACAGATAAAACACAGATAAAACACACAGATAACACACACGGATAAACACACAGATAAAACACACAGATAAACACACAGATAAAACACACAGATAAACACACAGATAAAACACACAGATAAACACACAGATAAAACACAGATAAAACACACAGATAAAACACAGATAAAACACACAGATAAACACACAGATAAACACACAGATAAACACACAGATAAAACACAGATAAAACACACAGATAACACACACAGATAAACACACAGATAAAACACACAGATAAACACACAGATAAAACACACAGATAAACACACAGATAAAACACACAGATAAACACACAGATAAAACACAGATAAACACACAGATAAAACACAGATAAAACACACAGATAAACACACAGATAAACACACAGATAAACACACAGATAAAACACACAGATAAACACACAGATAAACACACAGATAAAACACACAGATAACACACACAGATAAAACACAGAGAGAGAGACTTTAATTTAATTTAAAACTCACCCCCCCTTAAAAATAAAACACCAAAATATATCCTGTACTGCATACATGTACCATACTCAGCTTGCCCTCTACCCTATGATACAAACCAACATCACAATACCCAAAACAACTCACCACTTCTACAACCGTATATCCAAAACATCTTCCCCAGCTATACAGACAGACCCCCCCAACACACCATATCTCCTGAAACATCTCCACACATTTTATCATTCTATAGAACTCAAACTCAACCCTAAGGCGCGCAGAGACCATCCCATTAAACAATAGTAAAGGGTCTGTTACCCCCCCCCCCCCCCCCCCCCCCAACTTTGACCCTGTTCCTCTTTGTTAGCCAAATAGCCAACTTCGCCTGAGCAAACAGAAAATTCAACAAAACCCATTTGGCCTTCTCCTTAATCGATACCTGTTTTCCATTATAAACATCCCAACAGTAACCCCCCCCCAACCTCTCACACAGACATTCCAACAGAGACATTAATGGCATTAACCTGGTGCACACAGAAAACACATCACAGTTCCTTTCATTACACAGAAAGGACACCCCATGCCCGATTCTCGGTTCAACCCGTGCCAACCAGCTGTTAGTGGCCAGGGCTCCATGTAGAACCCTCCACTGGAGGTCCCCTGACCTCTTTGGTACTGGGGGTTTGTAGAGCCCCCTCCATCTAAAACCCACCATACTCTCCGCCCCATATAGCCCCTGCTACTGATGTGCCTTCACTCCTGTTAGGCTCCTAATGTTCCTAACCTTAACACAGAGGTTGTATAGGGCTTTATCTCCCACATCCTCAAACTCCCCCAGGCTCGGAGTGTTCAAATCTAACAAGTCCTCCAGACCCCCTTGCCAGTCTCCAGTCTCTGCCGTCACCTGCAGTGGTGGAAACAGTGGTGGCCCCTCCCCCTTTGGCCGCTCAAACACCCCCCTTACTTGCTCAGACAGTGTCTCCTGGGCCTCTTCCAGGAATCTCTCCAGCAGCCTAAGAGACTTTATTCCTGTTTGTTGTGCCAAGACTTCCGGGGATTTCCACCCCTCCTTTCCCAGCACTCGCAGGTCACCCAGCCTTAGTAAACCCACTGCCATCAGTTGCCTCTGCAGGGTGGCCGACTGAACCGATCTCAAAGGGATGGCTGGGTTGTGGAAGATAGGCTCCTCCCACACCCACAGCCCAGGCTCCACACCCCCTTCTCCTGTGGGCCTTAGTAGCTGCCAGGCCCTAAGCACTGCAGAATAAAAATCAGAGAGACCTGCTGTACTCAGCCTCTCCAGCTTCATGAGGAACAGCTGCCGGTCCAACGCTAATCCGCCAGCTCTCCTCAGAAGTGCTGGTTCCCTCCAGCCAACATCAGTATGGTACAGCAGTCTCTCCACTGCCTTTAGCCTGAAAGCAGCCATCCTGCTCTCCAGTTCCACCAGGTCCTGTCCTCCTTCGTGGATGGTCATGTAAAATCCTGCCGCCCTCAGCCAGTGATGGCCCGACCAGAAAATGTCCACCAGCTTGTGTTGCAGGTCTGCTCTTGCCCCAGTTCACCTTAGCTGAAGAAGCTCCCTCATACATCTTCAGACTAGTCTCCAGTGCCTGCATATCCTGACCATCCCTGACCATCACAGAAACATCATCTATATATGCTGACACTGCTATGCCTGTCACCATATCCCATGCCTGTCCAGCACACTCCCTGCAGTCTCCTGTGTAGCAGTCCCAAAAAAGGCTCAATGGCTAGTGTGTATAACTGCCCAGATAGAGGGCATCCCTGTCTAATGCCCAGCCTCACCCAGACTGGACTACTGAGCCCCCCTCCCACCTTGACCATACATGACGTCCCAGCATACAACATCTTCCTTTCCAACAAATCATTTCTCCAAACTCAAACACAGACATCACATTAAACAGATACTCATGGTGCACTCTATCAAAAGCCTCTTGATCTAAAGAGACCAGTCCAAAGTTCACATTAGAAACTCTCAACAAGTCCAACATGTCCCAGATTAAGAACTAGTTGTCCGTGATTGAGCTTCCCGGTAGACAATATGTTTGGTCCTTATGTACTATCGAGCCCAGATGGGACTTCAGTCTGTTAGAGAGGACCTTGGCAAATATCTTGTAGTCCGCACAGAGTAATGCCACAGGCCTCCAGTTCTTAAGTTCACACAAGTCCCCTTTTTTGGGCAGGAGAGTGGGAGCCGCCTGACGGCAGCTCATCGGCAACTCTCCTACCCCGACGCATTCACGCAACATGCAAAAGAAGTCCTGTCCAATTATTCCCCAGAATTTTTTAGAAAACTCCACTGGGAGTCCATCGACCCCCGGTGCATGGCCCGGGGTGACATCTGGGTTACTGCCTCTGCCAGTTCATGGGACAACAGGGGAATGTCCATTTCATCCTTCTGTGCCAGAGAGAGCTTAGGGAGTCCTGCGAACAAGACCTGAGCACACATAGGATCACACACTTCTGCCCTATACAACTCAGTATAAAACTCCACAGTCCTCTCCCGCTTCTCCCCCACTAGAGGTCACCGGCCAATCAGACAGCCGTAGACAATGCATACCCTTGGCTTCACCACTCTGTCTTTCCAAACCAAAGAAGAAGGAGCTCGGAGCATCCATCTCCTTGAGCATGGAGAACCTAGCTCTTACAAGTGCTCCCTTTGCTTTAACCTGGAAAAAACATAATTCAGTTAAATTAGCCTGGAGGCCTACATTGCCTTGCTCCACCATCTCTACCTCCATCTCACTAATACAATGCTCAAGTTCCCCCAATACTCTCCTAGCCTCCGAAGATGAGAGCTGTGTATTGTTGACAGAAAAGCCGAAATGAGACTTTCCCCACATTCCACCATTGACTCAGAGACTCATACTCGTCTCTTCGCTGCCCCCACCTTTCCCAAAAGGTCTGGAAACCTGAGCAAAAAGTGGCTTCTTGTAAGAGCTTTACATTGAACTTACAATAGGATGCCTGTCGGGCCCTGGTGAAATAGACACCCGAGCCATGGTTATGTGGTTTTCCGAAAACCCCACCGGGAGAATGGTAGCGCCCAAAAGCCTGTTGCTCCGATTCCTGGCCATGTAAAACCGATCAAGTAGGGCTGCACTCACCCTAGCCCCAAAAACCTTCCCCATGTATACTGTCTTGTGTTGGGATGTTTAGTTCTCTAAACATCCACTAGGTCAAACTGATTAATGATGTCCCTTAACACTCCCACTGAATGAGGCTCCTCCCCATTTCTGCCTTTTGTCAAATCCATTGTACAGTTCCAGCCCCTCCGACCACCAGCGTCTCCTCAGGCTCTACCTGTGAGAGTTCCTGTCTAAGACTCCCAAATAGAACCCCTCTTTCTCTCCCTGTGTTAGGCGCATACACATTTATAAAGACAAAACCCATGTTGTTAATTTCTGCTTTAACAACAAGCAGCCTACCTTTACACACCTCCTTTGAGGAGCAAAGTTTTACAGACAGACCCGGTGCTAAAGGACTGCTACCCCTGCACTAAGATGTGTCCCATGGCTCAACACACAGACAGACCCGGTGCTAAAGGACTGCTACCCCTGCACTAAGATGTGTCCCATGGCTCAACACACAGACAGACCCGGTGCTAAAGGACTGCCACCCCTGCACTAAGATGTGTCCCATGGCTCAACACACAGACAGACCCGGTGCTAAAGGACTGCTACCCCTGCACTAAAATGTGTCCCATGGCTCAACACACAGACAGCCCCGGTGCAAAAAGGACTGCCACCCCTGCACTAAGATGTGTCCCATGGCTCAACACACAGACAGCCCCGGTGCAAAAAGGACTGCCACCCCTGCACTAAAATGTGTCCCATGGCTCAACACACAGACAGCTCCGGTGCAAAAAGGACTGCCACCCCTGCACTAAGATTTGTCCCATGGCTCAACACACAGACAGCCCGGTGCAAAAAGGACTGCCACCCCTGCACTAAGATTTGTCCCATGGCTCAACACACAGACAGCCCCGGTGCAAAAAGGACTGCCACCCCTGCACTAAGATTTGTCCCATGGATCAACACACTTGGCCCTTTCCACCAGAGCCCCCAATCGACTTCATTCAACACATCACTATGTGTCTCCTGGAGAAACAACACATACTTTTTTTTGTTTTACATATTCACCCAACACCCTCCTCTTTCCCACATCTCTGGCACCATTTATAATGAGCGAGCCCACCTGAAGAATCTCCATAAGAAGTGGGAGAAAAGCCAGCAAAAGCCAGCAAGAAAGAGACCAATAGCAAAGCTCAAAAAGCCCCAGTGTCAGAAAGACAATATACATCTAAACAGTGTCTGAAGGTAACCTTTACGCACTGTTGTGACCCACTTCCTCAACCTAAACCGTTTCCTGGGTGAGAGGACACCATGCTCCTCATTTTTCATAGCATGTTGTACTGATCTTACAAACTCTCTTGGATCAGAAAAAAAAGCCTCAAGATTTTTTCCCCTTGGTCTCATTCAGGAACCTTGTCAGTTCTCTCAACGTGTACTTAGACCCCTCTGCTTGACTGGCTGTCAGCTCCGGGCCCATTGAAGAGGAGTCTGAAAATAATAACTCCTCCTCCTCAATTTCCTCTTCATCGCCCATCCTGACCACCTGCCCTTCCTCTCTGGTCAGGGCATCACCCAAGGCAACAGGAAAAGTTTCCATGGTGCCTTTGTCCACACCCTTTTTCCTTTTCTGCTTGACACCCTCCTCTTCCCCCCTATTCTCTTACACTTCCCCACTATACTCTCCTCATCCACTAGAATAACCTGACTAGACCCAGCCTCATCTACACCACCCTCCATAGCATGACTAGGCCTAGCATCATCTACACCACCCTCCATAGCATGACTAGGCCCAGCCTCATCTACACCACCCTCCATAGCATGACTAGACCCAGCCTCATCTACACCACCCTCCATAGCATGACTAGGCCCAGCCTCATCTACACCACCCTCCATAGCATGACTAGGCCCAGCATCATCTACACCACCCTCCATAGCATGACTAGACCCAGCCTCATCTACACCACCCTCCATAGCATGACTAGGCCCAGCCTCATCTACACCACCCTCCATAGCATGACTAGACCCAGCCTCATCTACACCACCCTCCATAGCATGACTAGGCCCAGCCTCATCTACACTACCATCTCTAGGCTGACTAGACCCAGCATCATCTACACTACCATCTCTAGGCTGACTAGACCCAGCATCATCTACACTACCATCTCTAGGCTGACTAGACCCAGCATCATCTACACCACCCTCGATAGCATAACTAGACCCAGCCTCAGCTACCCCACCATCTCTAGCATGACTAGGCCCAGCCTCATCTACACCACCCTCCATAGCATGACTAGGCCCAGCCTCATCTACACCACCCTCCATAGCATGACTAGGCCCAGCATCATCTACACCACCCTCCATAGCATGACTAGGCCCAGCCTCATCTACACCACCCTCCATAGCATGACTAGACCCAGCCTCATCTACACCACCCTCCATAGCATGACTAGGCCCAGCCTCATCTACACCACCCTCCATAGCATGACTAGGCCCAGCATCATCTACACCACCCTCCATAGCATGACTAGGCCCAGCCTCATCTACACCACCCTCCATAGCATGACTAGACCCAGCCTCATCTACACCACCCTCCATAGCATGACTAGGCCCAGCATCATCTACACCACCCTCCATAGCATGACTAGACCCAGCCTCATCTACACCACCCTCCATAGCATGACTAGGCCCAGCCTCATCTACACTACCATCTCTAGGCTGACTAGACCCAGCATCATCTACACTACCATCTCTAGGCTGACTAGACCCAGCATCATCTACACCACCCTCGATAGCATAACTAGACCCAGCCTCATCTACACCACCCTCCATAGCATGACTAGGCCCAGCCTCATCTACACCACCCTCCATAGCATGACTAGACCCAGCATCATCTACACCACCCTCCATAGCATGACTAGACCCAGCATCATCTACACCACCCTCCATAGCATGACTAGGCCCAGCCTCATCTACACCACCCTCCATAGCATGACTAGGCCCAGCCTCATCTACACCACCCTCCATAGCATGACTAGGCCCAGCCTCATCTACACCACCCTCCATAGCATGACTAGGCCCAGCCTCAGCTACCCCACCATCACTAGGCTGACTAGACCCAGCATCCGCTACCCCACCATCTCTAGCCTGACTAGACCCAGCCTCAGCTACACCACCATCCATAGCCTGACTAGACCCAGCCTCAGCTACCCCACCATCTCTAGCCTGACTAGACCCAGCCTCCGCTACCCCACCATCTCTAGCCTGACTAGACCCAGCCTCAGCTACCCCACCATCTCTAACCTGACTAGACCCAGCCTCCTCTACCCACCATCTCTAGCCTGACTAGACCCAGCCTCAGCTACCCCACCATCTCTAACCTGACTAGACCCAGCCTCCGCTACCCACCATCTCTAGCCTGACTAGGCCCAGCCTCGTCTACACCACCATCTTTTGCATGACTAGGCCCAGCCTCATCTACACCACCATCCTTGGCATGACTAGGCCCAGCCTCATCTACATCACCATCCCTGGCATGACCTCTGCATCTCATTACCCCCTGCACATTGACCTCGATTTCCCCCACTGGCGCTTGTACCCTTACCTTGTCTACGGCCTTTATGTGGGCACGCAAAGCTCTTATGCCCCAAATCCCCACACTCAAAACACCATAGACTATCTATGCTGGCAAACCCTGGATAGAGCCCCTCCCCGTGCCTCACTTTAAAATGCACATTTAGCTGTTTGCAACTACCACTCTTGTCGAAGGGGTAGAGAAAGGTGAAACTGGCACCAACACATCCCTTACAAATATTCCACTAGCAATTAGCCTACCAGCCAAATTTGCTCTTTTCATGAACACAAACACAGCTTTGTTCATTCTAGAAGCAGAATGTATAAATTCAGCTCCTACCTGTTCACCGACAGCAAGCAGAACCTCCTCCACCTTAACTCCATTCTCAGGAACACACCTGAATCCATGCCGTATAGACAGCGTCTCCTCCGCGCTAGGCTGAGAAGCCATCGAGCACCCCACACCTTCCAATCCCCAGGAAACTAAAACTCTGTCCTCTTCCACCCTAACTTTGAAAAACTGTGGACACCGCTAAAACAAATAGTGCATTAACCCTCCACCATAGAAAAAGAGAATTGAAAGAAAAGACCAAAAAAACTATCAAGAAAGTTAGTTAGGACAGAGTCCTCCACACCAAACACTCAAACTCTAAACAACTCCCAGCATAGAGAGAGAGAGAGAGAGAGAGAGAGAGAGAGAGAGAGAGAGAGACACACACAATTACTTAACACATTGCAAAGAAATTACAAACATTTGGGTACACAGTGGCAGAATACCTGACCACTGAGACTGACCCAAAATGAAGGAAATCTTTGACTATGTACAGACTCCGTGAGCATAGCCTTGCTATTGAGAAAGGCCATGTGCACACTGCCCACAAAATGAGGTGGAAACTGAGCTGCACTTCCTAACCTCCTGCCAAATATATGACCATATTAGAGACACATATTTCCCTCAGATTACTCAGACCCACAAAGAATTCGAACACACATCCAATTTTGATAAACTTCTATATCTATTGGGTGAAAAACCACAGTGTGCCATCACAGCAGCAAGATGTGTGACCTGTTGCCACAAGAAAAGGACAACCAGTGAAGAACAAACACCATTGTAAATACAACCTATATTTATGTTGATTTATTTATTCTGTATATAGACAGTGTTAAAGTACAAAAAAAGAATAAATGTCTTTATTCTTTTGGAACTTTTGTGAGTGTAATGTTTACTGTTCATTTTTTATTGATTATTTCACTTTTGTTAATTATCTATTTCACTTGCTTTGTAAATGTAAACGTTTGTTTCCCATGCCAATAAACTGTTCAATTGAGAGTGAAAGCGAGAGAGCGAGGGGCTCTGTTCTTTTCTTCAACTGGAGGTATTTGATGTAGTGCTCCCCAAAGAGCTCTCATTTTCTTATCTCTCCCCAAAAAGAGTCTGTCTGAATGCTCTCTGTAGGAGAGAGAGAAAGACCACACAGCACTAATGGACCTGCGAGTCCTACCATGTCCTGGGGGATACTGTGTTCTTTTTCTTGCGCTTAGAGAAAGAACAAGGAAAAGAACACAGTATCCCCCAGGACATGGTATTGTAAAAGCTCAGAGCTTCTGTCAGTTCCTAGGCATCATGACGCAACAATTACGACTATGTTGTAATGTTAATAATTACAATGTTGATGTCAAGGTTGATTTGTTCATTTCAAATTGAAAACAAAACCATTTGCATGAAATCATTTTGATGGTTGACTTTTCACTGTTGATTTCATGTGCATTTTACATTCACTGTACATTTGTTGATAACAAAATCTGAAAATACATTTAGTCAAATTATTTGTGTTAGGTGCAACCGACGTTCCTCTAAACTGTGCAAATGCACGGGCTCGCAGATCCCCCCCTGGATTGACGCACAGAAGAAATATCAGCCCGCGCAGAGAAGCGCAGGATTGAACTACAAGAGTTTTCCCCGTTTCTAGAGTTTCCCCCCTGTTAACACTATCAACATTTCAACTTTTAGCCCAGTTCTAGATCATTTGTAGTCAACAATGGGGAGAGTGATTGCTTCTTACAAGAGCACAAAATGTGTGCATTTTTCTAGACATCTTTGAAAAGAGAGTTTTTGTCTTAAAGGGGCACTGTTGTATTTTGAGGCAGGCTTGAATAAGCTAAGTAGCCAATAGGCAGAGGGTAGCATCATTGTTCTGATTCTCTGTAATAATGGTATGGGAATAATGATGCATTTTATTTTGTGAAGTGGTTTCTTGCATCAAAAACCACCATAGACAAGCATGTATACTGTAGGCATTCTGTAGGTACATATATTCTCACCACGGGGCTCTCCATGATGCCCTTGAGGAAGATGAGGTCCAGGTCATTGGCGATGGTGGAGCTGGTGCTGTCACTCAGAGTGTCCAGAACCTGCTGCATGGCTGAAGACAAACACAGAGATGAGGACAGTTAGGACTCCAGGTTACTCACCGTTCCACTTTTCCCATGTGTGCAACGCTGTCATCAAGGCAAAGGGTGGCTATTTGAAGAATCTCAAATATAAAATATATTTGGATTTACTTTTTTGGTTACTACATGATACCATATGTGTTATTTCATAGTGTTGATGTCTTCACTATTATTCTACAATGTAGACAATAGTAAAAATAAAGAAAAACCCTTTAATGAGTCGGTGTTTTAAAACGTTTGTACTTGCTGGTTTTACACACCTAACCCTTTGGGAGAGTCACACACCACACACCACACACCACACACACACACACACACACACACACACACACACACACACACACACACACACACACACACACACACACACACACACACAGAGCATTTTCACCACTGTAATTATCTTCCCTTTGAAGTCTCTTTCTGTCAGTGTTGACAGCCTCTCCCTTCCTCCTCAGTCTCTCTCTCTTCTATCTCTCCGATGTAGTCACAGTAGGGAGAGACGGGGGGCAGCGGGAGCTGTACTCAACAACTCCACTTGTTTTACGAGGAAGGTTGGCAGTGCAGTTGGTCCACTGGTTTTACATAACAAAAGGGACACATTAAAGGAAAGTGGACCGTGCTTCTCCACCTGCATTGCTTGCTGTTTGGGGTTTTAGGCTGGGTTTCTGTACAGCACTTTGAGATATCAGCTGATGTACGAAGGACTATATAAATAAATTTGATTTGATTTGATTTGATTTGACTGACTAGTGGTGTGTATTCATGGATGCCAACGGAAGCCAGGCTTCCGCAAAAAATGTAACTAGAATTTTTTTATTATGGAGAATAAAATAAAACCACAAGTCCATATCCCTATCCATGACAAATTTAGGAAAGGGACAATTTTAGATCCTGGCACTAAACACCTCCCTCTGCAACTGGATCCTGGACTTCCTGACGGGCCGCCCCCCCCAGGTGGTGAGGGTAGGTAGCAACACATCTGCCACACTGATCATCAACACAGGGGCCCCTCAGTGGTCTGTCCCCTCCTGTACTCCCTGTTCACTCATGACTGCAAGGCCAGGTACGACTCCAACACCATCATTCAGTTTGCAGACGACACAACAGTGGTAGGCCTGATCACCGACAACGACGAGACAGCCTATAGGGAGGAGGTCAGAGATCTGGCCGTGTGGTGCCAGGACAACAACCTCTCCCTCAACGTGATCAAGACAAAGGAGATGATTGTGGACTACAGGAAAAAGAGGACCGAGCACACCACAATTTTCATCGACAGAGCTGCAGTGGAGTAGTTTGAGAGCTTCAAGTTCCTTGGTGTCCACATCACCAACAAACTAACATGGTCCAAACACACCAACACAGTTGTGAAAAAGGGCACGACAAAACCTATTCCCCCTCAGGAGACTGAAAAGATTTGGCATGGGTCCTCAGATCCTCAAAAGGTTCTACAGCTGCACCATTGAGTTGCTTCACTGCCTGTTATGGCAACTGCTCGGCCTCCGACCGTCAGGCACTACAGAGGGTAGTGAGAAGGCCCAGTACATCACTGGGGCCAAGCTTTCTGCCATCCGGGGACTTCTATACCAGGCGGTGTCAGAGGAAGGCCCTATAAATTGTCAAGGACTCCAGCCCCCCCCAGTCATAGATTGTTCTCTCTACTACCGCATGGCAAGTGGTACCGGAGTGCAAAGTCTAGGACAAAAAGGCTTCTCAACAGTTTTTACCCCCAAGCCATAAGACTCATCTAATCAAATGGCTACCAGGACTATTTGCATTGTCCCTCTTTTTATGCTGCTGCTACTCTCTGTTTATCATACTGTATATGCATAGTCACTTTAACGCTACATTCATGTACATATTACTTCAACTAACCGGTGCCCCCGCACATTGACTCTGTACCGGTACCCCCTGTATATCGTCTCACTATTGTTATTGTGCTGCTGTTTTTAATTACTTGTTACTGTTATTTCTTATTCTTATCCATAAAAAAAATTTAACTGCATTGTTGATTAGGGGCTCATAAGTAAGCATTTCAGTGTAAGGTCTACTACACCTGTTGTATGTGGCACATGTGACTAATAACATTTGATTTGATTTGATAACCATTGGTGTTATGAAAAACATGTCACGTTTCTTCAAAATCGAACCCAGAAGCAGGCCAGGACAAGGAGAGTAGGAAGAAGGTGAGTATTTATTTACAAGTGAATGTGAGTGGGTAGATACATCCAGGTGGCGTAGCGGGCAGCGGTGGTGAGTTGATGGGAGTAAATAGGTGGATCCAATGGGGAAGCGGAATCCTCCGATGACCAGGCGGGAATGGGGTAAATGATCCGGGTGAGTAATGTTCATGGCTAACGATCCGGCAGGGAATGGATGTCAGGTCAGAGCTTTTGAAGGGGAGAGGTGATGATCAGGACAGGTGTGCAGATTACTGATGGGATACAGGTGCGGGTGAACATCGATCTCCCAACAAGCGAATCTGCCCGGCAACCAGACAGGGTGCGTTCCAGGACACCGGAAACACACTCCAGGACAGAAACACAGGCAAACACAGACTCAGGAAGCGGGGTTCATGACAAAACATCTGACCCCGTATCAGTGGTTACTAGTAACTTCTACTAATTCCACCTCACTCCACAACACTAGCTCTGAAGGCAAAGAGGGGCTAGAAGACATCAAATATAGAGAGGAGAGAAGTTGTGTATCTTCTCCATTACATGAGGATCAGTGTGACACAAGGTCAACAGTGACAAGTAGTTCTGTACTCACATCACTATAGAGACACTTCACAGTAAGGCATTCATTGTACATCAGACACAGCCTTGACAAGATAAATGGAAGTCACATAGGTACACTATACACTTCTCTAAATCCTCAAGCATGCCACTTTTTAAGAGAAACACTATGAATCACACACACACACATTATTTTGTATTTTTTTTAACCTTTATTTAACTATGACAGCCTTTACAATGACAGCCTAGGAACAGTGGGTTAACTACCTTGTTCAGAACAACAGATTTTTACCTTGTCATCTCGGGGGTTCAATCTCGCAACCTTTCAGCTACTAGTCCAACGCTCTAACCACTAGGCTGCCTGCCGCCCCAATTGACGGATCTGTTACCACATAATCAAAACGATACTGTTCATCTTTAAGCAAATACTGATTCAGGGTCTGTTGTGTAACCTATCATTTTTTAACACCTGTCCTATCATTACAGACCTCTCCTCAATAATAGAGACATTAGTGTAGTAATACACTATCAAATCAAATTGTATTTATTTGTCACGTACACATGGTGAGCAGATGTTAATGCGAGTGTAGCGAAATGCTTGTAATACACTAATGTGTCGGAGGAAACACCGTACACCTGGCTACCGTGTCAGCATGCACTGTGCCCGGCACGCCACAGGAGTCGCTAGTGCGCGATGGGACAAGTCTGAGCATTGACTCAGGCGACAGAGCCTGGACTCGAACCCAGAATCTCAGCTAGCACTGCGCCACTCGGGAGGTCCTACGGTAGTAATACTGACCCTTGACAGGTTCTGCAGCTTCAACACTTCCACCCCCAGCTGTCAGCAGCAAAACATGAGGATTAAAGATGCAGCCCTCGTCTTGATTTGGCTTTCACAAGACAGGAAGGAAGACAGGAAGAGAGGAAGGAAGGCCATAATTAAAAAACCCAGTCTCCATCTGCTTCCTTAAACAAAGAATTATGTGTGCAGTGGTGAAGGCTCGTTATCCCTCCCCTCTTCCCACCTAAACCCCTACTGTCATCTGGAGATCTGGAGCGGAGGTTGCCAGATTGGAGAACAGAGCAAACTACCGACCCGGCTTTTACAGGCCCTGTATAATTCTCTTTAATAACCAACACTCACCACAGTGTGCCCACTCTACACTTTTACAATAAATGTTGGTTCTACTACTTTGCTTCGGCTTCACACAGGGTTTGTTTACACTTTTCAGTGTCGCTATCTCTCCCTCTCTCTCACTCTCTCTCTCTCCTCACATTTCGTCCTGTTCCTATTCCCGTCAGTTCCTACCATTCTGACAACATCATGTAATGTTACATAGGCGGCTCTTTAAACAGATTGAGTAAGATAATATGGAGAGCTAGCTAACAGACAGGGGAAATAAGTAGCCTAGCCATGCTTGTTGATGAGGTTTTCTGATGTTCTGGAATAGGTTTGATGTCTAGGCAAATTACGAGCGAAATGTGAAGCGAAAAGAGAATAAGGGCCCTATTGTATTATTCAGAAGGATTATTCAAAATCCAACTTGGCCTACTTCTTGTGTCTCGCTGCGTGTCAGTTGCCAGATCGGGTTGCCTCGCTCACTTTTCCTGACAGACTACAACAAAAAGTGTAAGAATAAGTCGTTTCAAGTTTTATTAGTCGCTTACTTGCATGTTCTTTCTCGATAATCCGGCAACAATAATAAATCATAAAAGATAAGAATATGAACATAAAGTAAATCGCTCAGTAGAATAGAATAAACATTTGAGCATAAGTATAATACAGGGAGGCACAATTTATAGTCCAATATTTACCCTGTTTTGGGGAAGGGGGGATTGAGAGGCAAGTGTTTAAATTGTGCAGTATTTAGCAATCATACTGTAATAAGAGTCTTATAGGAGCAGTTGTGATGCGTTTGTAGCATGAACGTGTGTGTGTGTGTGCGTGGTGTGTATGCGCGTCTGTGCGGGCGGTCAGTTCAGTTCTGATGGCTTGTAGATAGAAACCCTCCCTGAGCCTGTTGGTATCAGACCTCATGCTCCGATACAGTCTGATGGTTTGTAGACAGAAACTGTCCCTGAGCCTGTTGGTATCAGACCTCATGCTCCGATACAGTCTGATGTCTTGTAGATAGAAACTGTCCTTAAGTCTGTTGGTATCAGACCTCATGCTCTGATACAGTCTGATGGCTTGTAGATAGAAACCGTCCCTGAGCCTGTTGGTATCAGACCTCATGCTCCGATACAGTCTGATGGTTTGTAGATAGAAACCGTCCCTGAGCCTGTTGGTATCAGACCTCATGCTCCGATACAGTCTGATGTCTTGTAGATAGAAACTGTCCCTGAGCCTGTTGGTATCAGACCTCATGCTCCGATACAGTCTGATGTCTTGTAGATAGAAACTGTCCCTGAGCCTGTTGGTATCAGACCTCATGCTCCGATACAGTCTGATGTCTTGTAGATAGAAACTGTCCCTGAGCCTGTTGGTATCAGACCTCATGCTCCGATACAGTCTGATGTCTTGTAGATAGAAACTGTCCCTGAGCCTGTTGGTATCAGACCTCATGCTCCGATACAGTCTGATGTCTTGTAGATAGAAACTGTCCCTGAGCCTGTTGGTATCAGACCTCATGCTCCGATACAGTCTGATGTCTTGTAGATAGAAACTGTCCCTGAGCCTGTTGGTATCAGACCTCATGCTCTGATACAGTCTGATGGTTTGTAGATAGAAACTGTCCCTGAGCCTGTTGGTATCAGACCTCATGCTCCGATACAGTCTGATGTCTTGTAGATAGAAACTGTCCCTGAGCCTGTTGGTATCAGACCTCATGCTCCGATACAGTCTGATGTCTTGTAGATAGAAACTGTCCCTGAGCCTGTTGGTATCAGACCTCATGCTCCGATACAGTCTGATGTCTTGTAGATAGAAACTGTCCCTGAGCCTGTTGGTATCAGACCTCATGCTCCGATACAGTCTGATGGCTTGTAGATAGAAACTGTCCCTGAGCCTGTTGGTATCAGACCTCATGCTCCGATACAGTCTGATGGTTTGTAGATAGAAACTGTCCCTGAGCCTTCTGATTCTCCACACCTTACCACACATGTACTCACTCATGCACACACCCACACAGACATACACAGACACATATTCAGTGGGTGTACAAAACATTAGGAACACCTTCCTAATATTGAGTTGCACCACCTTTTGCCCTCAGAACAGCCTCAATTCGTCGGGGCATGGACTCTACAAGGTGTCGAAAGAATTCCAAAGAGATGCTGGCCCATCTTGACTCCAATGCTTCCCACAGTTGTGTCAAGTTGGCTGGATGTCCTTTGGGTAATGGACCATTCTAGAAGCACACGGTACATTGTTGAGTGTGAATAATCCAGCAGCGTTGCCGTTCTTGACACACTCAAACCACTTATATATTTTCAAAGTGTGGAACTGTGGGAAGCATTGGAGTCAACATGGGCCAGCATCCCTGTGGAACGCTTTTGACACCTTGTAGAGTCCATACCTCAATTAATTGTGGCTGTTCTGAGGGCAAAGGGTGCAATTCAATATTATGAAGGTGTTCTTAATGTTTTGTACACTCAGTGTATTACTCTACCAAGAACAGGCTCTACTAGTAGCTAAAAGGAATAGGTCAAGTAAATCAAGTCACTCTACCAATAAAAGCAGGAAGTTGTCAAAAAAAAAGATTCTCACGCTTGACTTAATCCCGGTTTAACAGGGAAACAGAGTGAACATTGGGTCTACTACAGCAGTCAGTGGGATTACCACATTCCACCCGCTTCAATAACAATAACAGCCTGAAATGGCCGACAGACAGAGCCAATCACAAAAGGTAAAACTATGTCAAATAATGCTCCCTCCTTGTCCATTTCTGCCCAAAACAACAGCATGAGGCCACAGGTGACCAGCCTGTGACTGTTAAGCTTCAGTTGATCTCACGGGGAAGCTGCTACGGTCCCATTATGTACATCAATGGCATAACGAAAACCATACAGTGGGTTTACTGGGTTGTAATAACCTCTGTTTGCTTAAGAGAAACAGGTAGACATATTTAAACTAGAAAATACCTCAAAATATAATAGGTAGAGGGGGACTGCCTTGAGTCACCCAGCATTCATGCATTATCATACTACGTGGTCACCTCAACAACAACAAAAAGCTGTACTGTTCTGTGTGACTGAAACATTCAGAGGTGTTGATGTTTGTGGTTCTGGTATGGGAACACAGTGGGGAACATTAACCTCATAGTATTTGCAGAGGTTGCTATGGAGCTCTGTGGCTCAAGTGAGTGAGACAGGGATAGTGGCAGAGGTTGCTATGGAGCTCTGTGGCTCAAGTGAGTGAGACAGGGATAGTGGCAGAGGTTGCTATGGAGCTCTGTGGCTCAAGTGAGTGAGACAGGGATAGTGGCAGAGGTTGCTATGGAGCTCTGTGGCTCAAGTGAATGAGCCAGGGGCAGTGGGTGTTTTTGTTGTGTAGTGACTCCACATAGGGAATATACTATTCTGAGATCTGTCTGTTGTTGTCATGCTATACATATGTCAGAAGAGTTGCCTAAAGTACATTCAGATCTCCAATATGGAGCACCTGACAACAACAAGATGTACTGTGGATATAGTTTTCTTTAGAGGATTGAAGGATGTAGGAAATGCAGACTAATAATGTCTATAGACGAAGCTATGGCTTAAACATTTGAGTTTGCTGAAGAACTACACAGTAATTCACAGTGGCATGTCTTGAGGGTCTTAACAGGTAGTGTTTCTGTAGGCTCTTTGGGTAGTTTCCCTGAAATCCTCTTCGACTTTGCTCCCTCTGAGTAAATCCATGAGCTGTTTGATATGACTGTAAGGAATTGCTGTTAAATGGCTTTTTAGAAGTAAGTGCACTGCCATGGAGCGATTTATAAATCAAATACATTTCAAATGAACAATTACTGACACCCTAAATTGCCTAAATGATCTATCGGCAGTAAGACTTTTACAACATTAGATTTGACTGAGAAATGATGAAATAGTTTGAGGCAGTAGACATAATATAAATATATTCCCTGCTTTCCACGGAGTTGTGTAATTAAACTAAGGCCTCCAGTAAAGATGATGACTGCCAGTAGACAATATTCAGTAAATGTTTTGGAGTGGAGCTTATTCCTGAGTGGTATGTCCCTGATTAGCAATTTTTGATGGAACATGCACTTTAAATCACTAGCTTTTATCATTGTACGTGCTGTGTTTCTGAACTTGGAACACTTGAAGAAAAGCCTTAAATTCCCACTTTCAACCAACATCTAGACTACATCAAATATTATTCAAAATGCCATGCAGCACAAGAGGTATTGTAATTATCAATTGAGCCAGCCTAGTGTGCAAATGGAGTTCTAGTTTGTGAACAGAGTCTCGAGAGTTGAAGTCAACATTCACCGAGTGACACAGTAACTTCACTGTGTCAACTGATTTGGGCTGGTGTTTGTGTGCAATACATGTGCATGCAGTGTGTGTGTATCTGTGCGCATTTGTGTGCAATGCATGTAGACAATATACAGTATGTGTGTTGCATATTCTGACAGTTAAGATATTTCCAACCCCCCTTCCCTGGAGAACACAACAAGCCCTCTGAAGGGCCTACAGTATAGCAGCCATTGACACCACAACATCTCCATGGTGATGGTCATTGTCCCAGTCTGCGTGCCTCAGGGCTCAGACCTCATTATCAAGCTGAAGGTCACCAGCCCAGACAACAACCAGTGATATTTAGCTCCCATTATATTTAATCCTAGCATGTCCAGGATAAAACAACAGGGTTGAAAAACAGGCTTATTATATGATGGCTGTCGGGGGAAGAAACAATGAAAAAGATGTGACACACTTTGTTCATTTCTATAATGACACTTATAATATATAATCACATGTCAATAGCAATATGACCTGGCATTACATGACATGACAGAGATGAAGACATCACCATTGTCACCAAACCATCATTGGGTCATTGAAAATGGCTACATAACACCCAGGTATTATTATCATCGTTAACAAACCACACAATCAGATCAGGATGTAAGACTGTCACCGTCAGTCCAATACACTCAGCAGTCACCCTTCTATGGCACCACACTTCTATTCCTAACAGCCTAATCATACATGAAAACTCCCCTTACTCATCGTCAATGGTGCTGAAGGCTGCTTCCCAAATGGCACCCTAATCCCTTTATAGTACACAACGTATGGCCAAAGCCGTATGGTTATCAGGGCACTATATAGGGAATAGGGTGCCATTTGGGACATACACAAAGATGTCTTTCCTGGACCATTACCAATTGTGCATATCATTGAGTATTTCAATGTGACAGGTCCTGGTACAGAGAGGGCAGAGAGAGAGGGATGTTGTTTGAAGGTTGTGTCTCTGTCTCCCGAAACTCCCAAACGTGACCACTCTGAGAAGTGCACTGTTGCATATGAATCCCCGCATAGCAGCTCCCATAGAATACACAATGCCCTGGGTAGGAGGGAGGTCCTGTGACAATGTTACGTTAAGAGGTAGGTGAAGGAGTCAGGCGCAAGAGAGCAGAGATGTCTGAGATGAGTACTTTTAATAGACAAGTCCACCAAATACAGGTATGGCACAATCCAAAAGTCAAACACCCTCGACAACAGACACACCCGTTACTCACGCAAGGAGGAACAAACGAGCTCCTAAATAACACTCTAATTAAATGCGTGAAAAATAAAACAAAATAAAACTCAACCGCACAAACCTAGGCAGGCAACAGGGTAAATATATACACACAGAAATGAAGGCAAATGAAACCAGGTGTGAAAGAACCAAAGACAAAACAAACGGAAAAGGAAAAAAGGATCGGTGATGGCTAGTAGGCCGGACTAATGTGAATGTACTGACAGACTGTGTAGTTCATAGGACTGTGTTGTTTGTCACGTCAACTTGAATTGGAAGATGCTGTACATCTCGATCTCACTGTGTTATACA